>NW_028145762.1:827500-918482 GCF_977016875.1 Pavona decussata | reverse complement strand
ATTCCAATTGTGCACGCTGATAACGTCAGCAAACAAATGCCTCGAGAGAAAAATTTAAGCTACCACGTTGAAAATGTTAAAAAAAATTAATCCATGGGCCAGCGTGCGTTCAGCGAGATATGAAGCACGCGGGAAGTTTGGAGAGCACGTCAGCAAACAAATGCCTCGAGAGAAAAATCTCGGCTACCACGTTGACGCATGTTTTAAAAAATTAATCCAAACTTCCCGCGTGCGTTCATATCTCGATATGACGCACGCTGACGCATGAACCAATTCACCGTGCTGAAAAAGATGGCGACTGGTGCATTTACCCATAATTCTTAGCGTAAGAAAACCCTTAAAATGCTCATAAAAACGCACAATGAACTTCTTAAAACTTCAAACCTAGTGACACAATGTTGTTACTGGGACAAATTTTGCAAAAAAAAAAAAAAGACATCCTACGTGTCTACTGGCTGTGTTGTGTTGCGAGGTATCGTGGGAAATGTACAGCGGCGATCTTCTTCCGTACAGTAGATTGTAACTTTGTAGACGGCGAAGAAATAGTCTCGCATTGGCATCCTGTTGGTGAATTATACAGCTTGCAAATTGCTGTGTCGGTCAACGATTTGCTGGTCCTTGTCCCTGCAGATGAAGCATGGCTTGACAGGATTTCCTGTCGTTTCTGTAAGAATCTTGTGTGTAAGTGTTGAGAATCGCTGCACCAGCGAAACCCGTGGCGGTGCTGGAGTTTCCGATACTCATTGTCATATAGAATGACGGACTGCTATGCGTGATCTTCGATCAGCTCGGAGACCTTGACTATGTAGGCAAGGTAGTCCTGGATTGCTTTCCTATCCATATTGTAGCGCAGGAGAAGCGCGTTGAAGATTTTTACGCTTGCGCCCATCCACTGCGAGAGAGTGATGCTTTCAAGAGCCGGAGTTTTTCGTTTAAACGCTCTTGCAATCACCTGAGCTCCGCCACTCGAACCTATCTTCTGTTCGTCTGGCTCAGTGGATCCAGAGTATGCATCTACAAACTCAGGAACTAGCAGGGGTTTCTCGTCCAGTTTATCTGCTGTAGTAGGTTGCCCGAGGTAGACATGTGGGTTTAAATCCACTCTAGTCGTGTCTCCCTGCGGCTGCCTTGTTACTGGCGTGGCTGAAAGGACGCTTTGTTGAAGGTCATAAAGGCCTCCGCAGCTAACCAGAGCATCTAACCCTCCACCGTTTTCCAACTTCTATAGGAGCTCGTCAAGACCTTGGCCTTTGGTGAGGCTGGTTGTTGTCATGGGTTTAGTTTCCGCTAGTTTTGGTGGCAAATCTGGCGCTCTCAACTCGTTTACGGCTTTGGAAAGAAGCCTGTTTTGCCCCTTTGTTAGGCCAAGCTCGGAAACATCGTCCGGTGTTAGTAGCTTTATAGCTTCCTCAACATGTAGGTCTTGTTCTTTTAAAATATTAGCTGTCTTTGACGTAATTCCATTGGATTCGCACTACTGAGAAAATTCAAATTCCGAGGACATTTTTTAGCTAACAATTTACAGCACTGATGCCGCTAGCACTCGCAAATGAAACTAACACAGGATCTGTGTGGAACACGCAATGGTAACTCTATACATTCCTGGGATAACATAATTTCCTACCACAAAGATAACGCCGGAATTTTAAACTGCGATAAACATAGTATATCTTTGCTAAACTGAGCGGGTTTCGCAAGACGAAGACAGATATTAGATACAACGATTAAAGAAGAATGTAGTGTTAAACTGCAGTGCTAATTTGGCTTCTTCACATGACAATCCACATTTCTTGTGGTTTGAAATACACCCTTAATGCTAAAGTGAGCTCGAGGTAAAAGTAGTGTCAGTGTTTGATAGCGCCATTTTGCCAAAGTGACTCAACAAAGGGCAAAATTTAGCCGGACATTTGAACTCCGTGTATATTTGTACACAATATAACATTTCCAACTCCACTAACATTTTCTTGATAGTGGTAATAGTGAAAAGTAAAGTGCGTACCTTTCTTTGAAACAAAATTTGTATATATCTCTGTATGTAGACTGTCAAGGTGCTCTTGGTATCGAAAACCGTCTGATCTCTGATGGACAAATGAGTGCCTCTTCACAATGGAACGCCAATCATGGAGCCAGTCAGGGCAGACTTCACTTTCAAGCTGCTTCAGGTAAAGGAGGCTCGTGGACAGCTCGCAAAAATGATATCCATCAATGGCTGCAGATTGATCTTGGAAATCAGCAAACCGAAGTGACAGGTGTAGCAACGCAAGGAAGAAATGATCAAAATCAGTGGGTGACAAAGTACAGACTGCAGTATGGTGAAGATGGTGAAAATTTCAAGTTCTACAGGGAACAAGGGCAAAATAATGACAAGGTGAGAAATGATTTCTTCATCAAAAATTCCTTAGTATTTATATATATTTTTTTTGTATTTTAATAGTTTTTATTTCAATGTAATAGGATTACAGTTGTTTTTAAACTAAATTGTACACACACACAAAACACACACATTTCAAAGGACCTCAAACACACATTGCAAACTATCATAACGTATCTCTTGCGAAAAGGTGAAGTACACTAAAAATATTAGGATGATTTATACTGAAGGAAAGAGAAAGCTAACTTGATTCGTTCTCCTTATTGTATTTGCCCCATTTTACGAGATGGATGGGGAGTTTATTTTTTGATCTGGCGATTGTTGTCTCAAGCTGGAAAACCAACTTAATCTTCGCAGTGAACACTCTGAAAGATGGTATGACTTTTTTGCATCGTGATGAGTATATATGCCGTTTCGCAAGTAACAATATGTGATTGATAAACAGATCATCTTTACACACTATAATACCTAACATTATGTCTTTAACAGAAAGCAATTCAATTCTAACATCATGATCGCCTACCCATTTTATAACTTCTGCCCAAAACTTCTCAGTATAGTGACAACATACAAAAATATGTTCGAGGGATCTGTCCAGTACACCACAGAAAGAACACAGCGGAGATTCTACAATGCTGATTTTACTAAGGAACACGTTCGTGGCGAGACACCTGTTTAAAAGATTGTACTGAAATTCGCGCGACTTAGTATCCAGCGCCACCCGGTGTGGTTAGCTGTATATCTTTCTCCAATCTAACTCATCATCTGCAAATTGAGCATTATATTTAAATTGAGCAGTTGGTGGAGTAACGATTCTATCTCGTAGTTCTTTATATATAATCTTTGATACAGCTTTACTTATTGAAACATTCTGTCCATTTAAAGATAGGAGAATGTAATTTTCTAAAATGAAAGGCTCATTAATAGTAGACATACAGGTTTTTAACGATTGACGCCATTGTGCCGGAAGTGCATCAATCAAAGAAGCAATATTAAAAGCATCTAATGGTGACATATTAAGCTCCCTTACTCTAGAATTTGTGACAAGATCATTGTTCTCCGTAATTAAATCCCCTAATCTAATTATGCCTCCATTGGCTAACCTACTTTTGTATACAGATTTACCATTAATGCGAATTAATTTGTTATTCCATAGTATATTTATACCAGATTGAAAGAGACACCGGTTAAAAGATAACTGTTCCGGCAAACACAATAATAACCTTGCTGATCACTTAACAGGAGTCCTTAATGATGTACCATAATGAAGCTTGGTCAGAGTAATGGGAAGAAAGATGATATTATTTTTGCATATTTACTAGACTCCTGCTAGCCTTCCTACATCAATCTTTTGAAAATGTGGCCAATTAATTCTTTAATGTTTAATGTTTAATAATGCTTTAATTAAGATGGACACTACCCTATCTAGATTGTACACGAGAATTGCAACTCTAGGCATTTTATACTCTGCAGCTCGAATTTGCGTTTAGCGAACGTGCCTCCTTTTGTTACTGAGCATACGTTGTGTGTCTCGCGAAATTTGAATTAAGTACCTCTCCCGAAATAAGCGCGCGTTAAGATTATGCGCCTCCTCTTATGATCCTCATCTGAAACCAAACAGAGCTGTATGACTGCGATTTTTGTTAAATATAGCATAACCAACTTTTTATGGTTTCTTACTTTTTATCTCGCTGATTTAGGAGTTTGTTGGAAATACAGACCAGAATAGTGTTGTTAATCACAAGCTCAATCCGCCAATCAGGGCACGTTACATACGTTTCCGAGCAACAGCTTGGCATAACCAGATATCCATAAGGGTGGAACTCTTTGGATGCAAAGGTGAAGAATGTGTCGTCTAAAAACGGTTTTCCTTGCGATTCAACCATTTTTTTCTGGAGATTTTAAGTAAGACTTTAAATCACAAGAACAGTTCCAATTTCTGGTTATCAGATTCAAAGTTACGGAACATTATTGCGAGGGAACTGTAATATTGTTGTGTTGTGAAAGAGGAAGACGTATCCTTTGGCGTCAAAAGAGTACAAAAACGTCAAAGCGTCCCTTAAAGGCAGGGCTTTTTCCCTTTGCTATGTCATCATACACGCTGGATCTGCTCACATTGCATCAAAATAGCAATCGAATTGCTCTGGCTGAAAGGAAAATCACCGTTAGTTTATGGATACGATTTGAAGTCGCGCTTCAAATTGTTTCAACAGTTGGTGCATAAAATCGATATTGTGTGAATTACTTTTATCATATCACCTTAGAAGTTTAATTTTTCCTTCCTTACCAATGGCAAGTTCACCAGTATGAACTCTAAGCCCTTTTCAAATGTAAGCCACGATAACAGTTCAGTAACATGATGTCGTAACCTAACATGCGAAAAATTCTAATGTCCTTATTATAAGTCTGGGAATGATTAAAACATTGCTGTTTCAGTGCACAACGACATATGCAGTTTTGTAGTTAAATTAATGGTATATTAAGGGCATATAAGATGAGTAATTTCAAAATTCCAGAAGGGTGGCAAATGATTTGCATATCCCGCATTGCACCTGGTGCCGTAATTACCATATATTGTGACCCGAACATGGAACTTTTAGTCAATGTTACTTTTAATGATGTCTTTTTATTTCAGGAAGCAAAACTCTTGAGCACATGCTTTTAGATCCAACAGATCCACACGTAAGGTCAGTCAATAAAATCGTAAAATGGTTAGGGCGCCAAACTTGTGTATTCCACGGATTTATAGTCTCCCCAATTAGCACTACAGTGCTAAATACTTCGTGACACTAAAATGGTCTATATTATTTATTTATTTATTTATTTATTTTTATCTTAAATATACCACACTACACAGGTGTCAGTCATCATGATTTGAAATGATAGCTCAAACTTAATCGTTTGTCCCATGCTTGTGTGGGGATTACAGACTCAGCTGAGGGTTGACCTGAAAACGTACCCTGTGAGTGATTCAATCTAATAAGCATTTCGTTGTTTCAGTCATTCAACACCGAATTTACCCTAAGACTGAATTAAAAGTCCTCCCCAGACTTTTCAGTTTGAAGAATTTTACCAGGCATAAATGTTTTTGTACGTGATTAAGTTCGTGCATTCAATTGGAGAATATACGTACTCAATATTTATGAGTTTTTGAAAGTTCTTGTATTTCGCAGTTAAGACAAGGCTCCTTTTTTTACTATGCAGGTATTCTGGTGATAAGGTCATGATCAGGGACTGGTGTCCTGAAAGAGAGGCTGCTCATTTCATTAAAAGTTATTCCAAAGCTACTTTGCCCTACATGAACATAACGAGCTGTGATTTTACCATAGCATTCTGGGTAGCATCCTATACCTCTGAGGGACCAAAGATAGCAGTCTGGTCGATCACTGGAAAACTCACTTACATAGCAATTAGGACGAGTACCATTGAAGTACAATCACTATCCAACATGTACACGTGGAAAAAAGAAAACTGGAACGTTAGTCATTGGAATCATATCGCTTTAACATGTGAGAATTTAAAGATCAGAATGTTCGTTAATGGTAAAGAAACAGAATTAAAGCAACGTTGGAAGCAAGGGTTCTTTCAGTCCTCGGATACTTACCAGCCATCATATATCATTGGAAATAACAAGAATTTGTCAATAAAAGCCCAACCGTCTCCTGGATCTGTTATGGATTTCTATATAATTCAAGGGACCTTGTCTGTGAACCAGATTTCAGACTTGATCAAAGGTAAAATAACATTATATTAAGAGTTGGATTTCACATGACGGCAAAGATGATTAATCATACCTTGTCAGCGGTTTGAAATAAAAGCTTACAAACAAATCCTTTGCTTAGGCAGGTTTCTGTATTCACCATATTGTTATGTCTGGAAACTGAACGTACTATATTGTACCTGCACATGTCATCATCCTCATCATCATCACATTTTTTTTTACTTTTATCCATCGTCATCGTCATCACAATTAGCATCCAATGTGAAAATTATTGTAATATTACAATATTTTCCCATCGTTGTCATGGTAATTTGTATGATTAGACATCATCACCATCGTAAGCAATCGTCTTGCTTAACATCATTATCTAAATTTTTGGAATAAGATAAGGGGGAAAAGAAGAAGTGTTTCGCTATAGCATTGCAGCCATAATGTTTAAACACAGCTTTTAATTTGATTTGATTGATTATAACATTTTTATGCCTATTAATAGCAAGGAGAACTAGGCAAACGGAGAGCCAACTGAACAAACCGGAAACGCAAACGAACGCGCAAGCTGAAAGACGAGAGAATGAACAAACAGTATGAAGAAACACTGATAGCCGAATGACCCAGATAACGATCCAACGGTCCACCGACCGCTCACCAGATAAAATGAACGAAAAACCGACCGAACTAACTCCCAAAACCAGGTGAACAGATGAATGACAGATGGAAAGGTGTTTGCAGCCATGCTAATCGTCATTTTCATTACGAAGGGTGTGCTCTATTTAAATTGTCAAAGTTATATTGATAAATAACAGATATATTTGTAATAGTGTAGAGAAATTCGATTATTTAAGGTGAAAATAGTGCTGAGTGCATAAGGATTTTAAGGTTGAATTTAACTCAAATGCGAATGATCGAGTGATGCAAATGTTTATTAAAATCATAGGCCTGTCGCCTATCTGCCATAATTTACATTTTATTTCACTGATTAAAGGGAAACCACTGATGCCTCCTATGATTACCAACAAAGAAAAGGAAATAGATGGCTGCAATGTAAGCGTTATGTGGACACTCTCAACATGCAGCGCATGCTCCGTTACATACACAATACGGTACAGGGAAATCAAGATGTTCATGAGTGACTGTGATCCTGGCTGGATTATAATTCACAATGTTACGAGTTTCTTCCATACCATTCCACTTGGGTGCAATAAGGAGTATGAAATAGCAGTGACTGCTGGATCCACGAGTGGCTGGTCAACTTCCTGGCGAGTGAAAACCAAGTCAGGTATGGCAGTTCATTATTTTTGACTCAGGATCTTACTACATCTGAAACTATGTGACTGTCATTACTGGGGAAAACAACACAATTTGTATTAGTTGTCTTCGTTCTGCTAACAACTACAGGAAAGAGGTAGCCGAAACGATAGTATTACATTCAATAATATGTTGCTATGGAAACGTTTATGTTACCAAAGGGTCACCATAGAAGAAATAACCTGAACATTATAGACCTCTTACTCCAACAAATTTAAGTTAAATAGTTAGATATGTATTTTTTTATTATACAATGGTTGCTTTAATGGTCTTAATAGTTGTTGTTACACACACGTTGGGTTTGGGGCCTTCCGGTAAGTAAATGGCTTGGGTTCGGTTTAGCTCAGGTTTCATGTCACACTGACCATGCAGTTTGGTGGGAAACGTAGAGATCAACATGCATGACGCAAATCGAGATCTTGTAAGCTTAATTTCAGTGATTCTCCTGATTAATACAGTGAAGAAGGCGCAGAGAACTACCCGTTGTAGTAGGAATCTTCGTTTTGACTAGCGTTCCTATAGACAGATAAACAAAAAGATTACAACTTGATCACCTTCGTAACTGATAGTCTGAACAGGGAAAGAAATACTCACAGTGATGTACGAAATCCTGCCGTGTCACCTCATGCTACCAGTAAGCGCGAAATTAGCCAAGCGTATCAGAGGTCAACTCAGAGCATGGCAGGCAATTTCCCGTGTTAGCTACATTCTGGATGATGATTGGCCAAGCCACCTCAGGGAGCAGATAAACTGTACTTTTCAGTTCAAGAACTCTCATGGGAAGTTCTTTTGTTCTCTTTGATGCATCCATGGAAACAACCCAAAGGCAGTTTCGGTCTGGAAAAAGTGGTTACGCACAAAAACGTCCTTACCTGTGGGAAAATGCTAGTTACCCATGGGTAAAAGGGCTAAGTTTAACCACAACTAATATCATTTTTTGTACGTCCATGGTATTTGATAATTATTATTAACCTTTATCGAGTTGGAAAAAACTGCATTACAAGGATCACCCCCTAATTTATCTCTGACCACTAACTATTTTATTTTAACAATGTTTTCTTTTTGTGCTTATATTACCACCTTATCACCTATATTACCACCCCTTCTCTTTTTGCCCGCTGATTTTAAATCGGTGGAGAGGATCCCTTATTTTGACATTAACAAAACCACAAAGGCTGCTAGTGAATCTGTTGGCATTAACTTTAAACAAAGCATGAGTGAAAACCATGTCAGGTATGGAAGTACATTATTTTAGGCTCAGGCTGTACACGTTACTAAATATTAAACTACATGACTGTCATTTCTGCAGGAAACAACACAGATTGCATCAATAGTCTACGTTCTGCAAACTAACCGCTGGAAAGATGCAACTGAAAAGATTGTATTCACATAACATGTTGCTATGTTAACGTTTATGGTTAGGGTGACTTTCAATACCAACTATCCTTACTTTCAAATTTCATTATACAAAGTTAAGTTAGGTATGTGTATTAGCCCTATCACAGCGACTTTAAACCTGAACAAATGTGAACAATTTGATGCACTTGGTTAGTGTTGAATGACTTTTTGTTGCCATGGATACCAATACTTGACAATTCCATGCCAGAGGATTCCCGATTCAATCATGAAGAACAAAAAAAAAACTCAATTTAAACGAATTTAATCTAAAAAGTGTACAAATATAAAGCAAACAGGCGACAAAATTATCTTACTTCGAGTGAGATTCCAGAGTTAACCTCAATAGCACACAGAATAACGCCCAAAAAGACGGGAAAAGCAAGTTTCCAAAAACCTATTCATCAACACCTACTGAAAGCTACAATCTAATTAATAACGTATTGACAAGGTATTGATAACGTATTGCGGTAAGATGATTGACCAAAGTCAAGTCTTAGTTGTCATGCAACAATCACGCGGTAATGAAAAGAGAACAGTGGTCACAGAAACACCCTCCACTTCGATGAGGGCGTGGTCATCATCTTGTTCATACGTCATCATCATGTCCTTACGCTGGATAGATTATGGCAATCTTGGCAATGGCGTGTCACATTCTCCTGCTCGGGTCTTGACTTTAACATTGCAGACTTTGTCATCATGCCTAGGAAACACATTAATCACTCGACCGACATTTCAATTTTCAGGAACTGCACCTGGAGATTGAAAAACTACGAACTCATCTACTCGTACATTTTGCTTCTCTGCATTCCATTTTCATGGTGGAAGCAACCAAGGGAAGAGATCTCTTGTTAAGTGGTTCCAAAAATGAATCTGCTATCTTCTGGACGAATTCCACTCGAGCTCTGAGTCGGGGTTCTTGGTTTGTCTGAAAGGTCCCTGAGAAACTTGGGAAGACGCTCGTTCTTGGGTCCGTTCGGACACAAGTACTAACCATCTTCCGAGTCTTTTTGGGATGTGGCTAATCGGACGTTGATTAACGAGGTTCGCAATCTTCAGAAGACAGATTCTAAGGGCGCCAACACTTGTTCACCAATAGCCTTTTTGAGTGCAGCCTTGGAGCTCTCGACTAATCCCTCAGCACATGTGACCTGGTGTGGAGCTGCCCGGGTCGGAAACTACCACTGCTAAGAACTTGCATATCTTCTCTTTATCCCAGCCTTCTCGTAGCTGGCGCTCAGCACCGATAAACTGGGTCCCGTTGTCACCAATCATGCGGTAGGGTACTCCTCTAAAGGGAAATAATCTTCTGAGCACTTGGATGAGCTCCATGGATGAACAACCAGCGGCAAGCTCAAGGTGGACAGCTCTGGTTTTCATGCACGTCAATATAACACGGCCAATCTTGTCTTTGTAAAGACCACGACGTGTAACGGAACGGGGGGTCTACAAATTTGAACTTCACGGACTTGGCAAGATTGTGAGCTCCAACTATCCAATACTTCTTCCTTATCTTCGCTATTGTTGCTGCAACTGCTGTATGGTCAGACTGAAGTGCATAGCACACTATAAGGTGTGATACCCAATGATCTCTGAGGAGTAGACAGCGATGCCTGGTTTCATAAGAACGTAGGGCTCTATCTGCTTAGCCACCCACTTCGAACACGCGTTCTGGGTCTCTGTATGGGCTGAGCTTGTTAAATTCTCCTTTATCAAGGCCATCTCTATGCTTCCGACATTTTTTAATCCAATCACCATCCTAAAACTAGCCGAAAGCAGCT
This sequence comes from Pavona decussata, assembly GCF_977016875.1. Taxonomy (NCBI): domain Eukaryota; kingdom Metazoa; phylum Cnidaria; class Anthozoa; order Scleractinia; family Agariciidae; genus Pavona; species Pavona decussata. The sequence goes on along the minus strand of NW_028145762.1, from coordinate 907,909 downwards.
AGATACCCGCTTCAGCCGAAAAAGCTGAATGTCTGGGAAGATCGATGACGGTGCGAAGTTTATTTTGATATTTCTGGCTGTAGTTCTGAAGCGAAGTTTCCATGGAAAATTTAAATGAACATCAATCAGGTCCTTGCTATCGGACACTGAGCTTGAGCTACCTCTAGTCAGACACTGACATTCTGATGAAAAACAGTTAACCTTTCCTGGCAAGAGTAGAGTGGAGGAAATCGGAAAGCGTTTTTCTTTCGGATAAGTTCTGAGACTTCTCTGAGGTATTCACTAGGTATTGGAGGATCGTTTCCATGGAAAGTTTCAAACACTTTGCATACAGGGGTTATTCCTTCCTAATATGGAATGTTTTGTAAAGGCTTGTTACATCCTTGGTTTCTTCTATGTAGTTAATTAAATCTGTTGTGTCTTTTAAAATTCGTTTTCAATAGGTTAGTGTAAGCTATCAACAAATTCTAAGATTCGCTCTGTTGGCGTTTCGCAGCCTGATACGATTGGTCTCCCAACTGGATTGGGTTATTGAATCTTTCGGTGTAGATGGATGTAGCGTTAGAGATGGCCATTATTGCCGAAATGGCTCCCCTGGTAGAGTCTCTCGATAAGTTGGTTGACTTTCCTGTAGATTTCTACTACCATTGGTGTTCCCAGGGGCTGGTAGTTTTCTCTATCATCAAGTTGAATTTGGCCTTCGTGTATTTCATTGTCTTGAAAACACTAATGAAAGAGCCTTTGTCAGCTTGTCTTATGTTGATTTCAGGATTTGTTTTGAGTTCTTTAATGCCTTGACGTTTCCTTTCAAACAGGTTGTTTCTTGGCGTGACTTTTTTGATGCAAGTTATATCTTGACCTCCTCTACCTGAGCTTTTAATGTGACCGATGACTGAAGTGGCAGCTCCCAGTTCGATTTGACATGAAAAAGATGTGGTTCATTATTTTCACCATGAAAACTTTACTGTACACAGAATCAACTACCATTAAAGCGTTGTGCAAATCTAAGAAGACAGTGGTTAGTCACGGGTGTTGGGATGAACTCTAGATCTGAGTCCAGAGTTGAAATTTGCTCTTGTCCTATTGATCGTCTATTTTTTTTTCTTTTAAGTTATCAGAATTTTTTATTTGACCTAGGACAGGGCTCCGTTAAAACAAGCTCAGATATTGTATATAATGTTAACAGGACAAACGCAACTCCTATTGACCGAGAGCTTGTACCTTTGACCTTCAACATTGCAAACAATCAGTACTGAATTTTTTCTCTAGTTTCTGAAGCAAGTGAAAGTTAAGAAACCCAAGATATCGCACCCCGGAGGGCTGCCATTTGGAAATGACGACTGACTGAAAAAATATGCATCTATCATTTGCAATATTATTGTTTACCAGGGCCAGGTTGTTCGAAAGCTGATTAACGCTATTCCACGATTAAAAGTTAACCGAGGTTTTCATCTCGCTCATCGAAAATGATTTTAAAGGCTCACTTTAAGCTAATGGGAGAGAAAAGTCTAAGGCAAGACTTAGGGACAAAATCTTTTGGACGAATCCTTATGGATTAGTAAATATACTCGAATCAAAGTTCACGTTAACCGAGGATTAGCTTAATCGGGCTTTGAACAACTGGGCCCAGGTTAAAAATCCATGGCATTTTTTTTTTCACAAACACCACGCATCGACATTCAAATCATAGCATTATGTAGGATGTTAGTCACATAAACGTAGTTTAATGGCCTAGCTCCCACAAGTCTTCTATAGCTCAGTGGAAGAGCATCCCAACTAGTACTATGAAGGTCACAGGTTCGATACCTATGGAAGGGCAGGAGAACTCGGATTTTCGTTTTCCGAGCACTGACGTCTGTGTCACATAATGCCTGTGACCAAAAAATACTGCTATCAATAGTTGCCTTTTGTCCGTTTTGTGAAAACGAGTTCCGTCGCTTGATTTGAACATCTTCATAACATAGACAAATAAAATTCAGTTCGTTAACATAAAAGACTGTCATGTGATTCCCATGTACAGTTCCTATTTATCTTACCTTGCCCTAGGGCCTCTCCTTCTTCCATCTAAAGACAGAGAAACCCGGGAAACGTGGTTGACCTTGGAAAGGACCACACAATACACAATAGACAATATTACATTTCTAACTCCATTAACATTTTCTTGGTAATGATAATAAAAGTAAAGTACCTTTCTTTAAAACAAAATTGGTATTTGTGTCAATATCTAGACTGTCAAGCTGCCCTTGGTATCGCAAACCGTCTGATCTCTGATGGCCAAATGAGTGCCTCTTCACAACTGGATTACAACCATGCAGCCAGTCAGGGTAGACTTCACTTTCAAGCTGTTCCAGGTAGTGGAGGCTCGTGGACAGCTCAAAGAAGTGATATCCATCAATGGCTGCAGATTGATCTTGGAAATCAGCAAACCAAAGTGACATGTGTAGCAACACAAGGAAGAAATGGTCAAAATCAGTGGGTAACCAAGTACAAACTGGAGTATGGTGAAGATGGTGAAAATTTCCAGTACTACAGGGAGCAAGGACAAAATGTAGACAAGGTGAGAAAGGCTTTCTCCACCAAAAAACAAAATAATTCCGTAGTTTATTTAAATTATACATCATTTTACCGGTTAAAAGCGAACACTTTTCGCAAATGATAGTCTTGCTGATTGCTGGACAGTAGTCCTTGAAGGTACACTACAAGGAAGCCTAGTCATCGTAATGGAAAGAAATAAGTAATTATTCAACAATTTTAATCAATCTTGAGATAATGGGTTAATTCAGATGGACAACACCCTAGATTATTTTAGAGGAAGGAGAAGGTGGTAACAAAGCTCTATTACAGCCCTGGACATCTTTATAGCTCAAATATTCCTTTAAGGAAGGCGCCTCCTATAGTTTCTGCGCATACGTTAGAGATGGCCCAAGAAACTCGGGTTTCCTAAGCAACCCATCGATTAAGCGCGCCTGCTTGGGTTCCAAATTTGGAATAAGCACCTCCCCTCAAATAAACATACCCTTCGTGTCGTGTTTCCGGTGCCGCAGACACGGAGTTTTGTGTGCTGGAGTTCGCCAGGTCAACCATAGTAAAGTACACGGCAAGGGTAGCAAGACTAACTCGTTTATTAGGCTCTTTCTGAGCCGTCTATTTACAACACTTGCGATGAAAAACTACGACTTCAACGCCGTAAAAAACGAGAGGAAAGAAAACATGCAATTTTACAAGCATGACTTACGTCTGATCTTGGCTCCGGGGTTGAGAACAACTAACTCGACGTTCTCTTAGAGACTCCATTAGAATTAGCTCCGTGAACTCCTTACAGTTTGAAAACTCCTCGCAACTGAGAAACGTGCTTACATATAAAGGATCTTAATACATGTCTTTGGCGTAAAGGAAATAATCACGAAACAAGCTTTGTGCGCCTAGCCAAAAAACGCATATTCGGTAATCATGCAATCAATAAAACAAAGCTACCAACAGAAAAGAACAAATAGTACCTGAGTGTTTTTAAAGTGCATTGTTCCTGTCAGGAACTTGACACGCCTCGCCCAAGGATGATCAATCCCTGCTCCATTGAACTTTACATCAGTATTCAGTAGATTGCATTCCATCGGCTTGTACAGATACCAACAGGACAAGCTCCTTCATTGGGCGTAAGAACGTCTTCATATTGCCCTCTCTTCACTATAGCACTTGAGCCTTTCTTACTGTACCATCCTCGCTCTTGATAGCTTCGGATATCACGCCCAGACGCCAGTTGTTTTGGTGGGCGCCGTCTTCTTTGACGAGGACTATATCACCAGCGTTGAGATTCCGCTTTGAACTATTCCACTTGCTTCTGCTTTGTAGTGTCTGCATATACTCCCGCCTCCATCGTGACCAGAACTGGTATGTGAAGTATTGGACTCATCTCCAACAACGCCGTGAGTACGGGTCTACAGGTAGGAGTTCTCCAGGCGGGGGACAAAGAGGTCGCATTTTCATAGTGAGAAGCATGGAAGGTGAGAGGGGTTCAGGCTCATCCGTATCAGACAGTACGGTGGTTATGGGCTGTGCATTAACGATAGTCGTTAATTCTGTCATTAGTGCTACTAGAAGTTCGTATGTGAGTTGGGATCCCCCGAGCTCCAAGAATATGGCTCCCAACACGCGGCGTATGGTCCCTATCTGCTGCTCCCATGCACCACCAAAATGCGAAGAGTATGGTGGGTTGAAGCGCCATTCGCAGCCCTGATCTTTGACGTATCGCTCCAATCTGTGTTGGTCCATCTCCTTCATTGCTTCATCCAGTTCTGACTTCCCTTCTATGAAATTGGTACCTCAATCGCACCTGAGTAGCGACGCCGGGCCTCGCAGCGTGAAGAAGTGTCTAAGTGCACAGATGAAGGAACTTGTGACCATAGACTCTAAGACCTCGATGTGGACGGCCCTGCTGTTGAGACAGGTGAAGACGAGACCCAAACGCCTAGAGCCGATGGTTTCTCCTTTTGTCTCTCAAATCTGAGTCAGCCAGAGTCCCAAAAGGTCAAAGCCAATGTTAGTAAACGGTGGGGTAGACCCTACCCTGTCGGCGGGTAGATCAGCCATTCGCTGCTCCAAGCAGGGTCCACGTAGCTTCTTGCAAAGAGCACAGACTGAGCTCCTTTGCTACCACGTGATTGCCATCTACTAACCAATAACCTGCTTTTCAGATGGCACCATCTGTAATTTGCCGTCCTTGATGATGGACTTGACTGTGATAATGGCATACTATTAGTTTTGAGAGGTGGTGACCCTTAGGTAATAATGCGGGATGTTTCCCCTTGTACTCCAGCCTTGCACGTTGTAGGCGGCTACCTAAGCGAAGTATGCCATATTCGTCAACGAACGGATCCAGTTGATACAGGGCTGACTTCTTCATTTCCCTTTTCTTCCCACCAATGCGTTCGCAGCAGCTTTCATCCCCACTGAGATGTACACGACGATGCAACTTTAGCTCCCATCGGAAGGCTTTTTCCAGAACAGCCTAGGGTGTCGTACACAGAGTTCATGATCGACAGCACCCCTCCTCGGTGTGAATTGCTTGTCAGGCGGAGACACTTGGAAGGTAAGGTTATCTTTGTCAAGGTCCCAGCAGACTCTGAGCGAGCGCTGTGCTGGGAAGCTGTCACGGTGCAAATCCAGGTTCTGCACTCCTTTCCCACTGTCGTTCGCTTGTAAGGCGTCCATTACTTCAACTGTGTTTGACACGATGTTGTGAAGTATTAAGTTTGCTGTAGCTAACATCGCTTGGGTCCTTTTGATGAGCGCAATGGCCTGTTCACCTGTGGGTAGCGAGGCTAGGCCGTCGTCTACATAGAAGTTACGAACTCTGCGGATCGTATGATGTCTTTGAGCATCTTGTACACGACATTTGCTTCCCGATGTTTCTGATCGATTTCATTTTTTCACGGTTTTCTTGACAAAGTTTTGACTCTTTTATCGCAATCTCGACCGACTACTTCTTGATGTGCTGGGACTTCTCCTTTGTTTGGCTTATCGCCTTCTTGGACACTTATTTTCGGCGCTGATTTAAGCTCTACTGTTACGGCTTACCTCAATCTTGTCTTGAGTCAGACTTTCCACTGTCGCGCTCCCAGTACCGCAGACACAGGGTGTTGTGTACTGGAGTTCGCCAGGTCAACCATAGAGAAGTACACGACAAGGGCAGCAAGACTAATGTGTTTATTAGGATCAGGCTGAGCCGTCTATTTACAACACGTGCGTACGGCTGACCTTGGCTCCGGGGTTGAGAACAACTTACTCAACGTTCTCTTAAATAGCTCCATGAACTCCTTACAGTTTGAAAACTCCTCGCAACTGAGAAATGTGCTTACAGAAAAAGGGTCTTAATACATGACTTTGACGTAAAGGAAATAATCACGAAAAAAGCAAAAAACGCATATTTGGTAATCATGCAATCAACAAAACAAAGCTACCAACAGAAAAGAACAAATAGTTCCTGAGTATTTCTAAAGTGCATTGTTCTAGTCAGGAACTTTGATTGTATTTTCTCCTCCTATGGCTCAGATTTAAACAAGCATCTCCCTAAAATACGCATCCCTTTCAATTAAGCGTTAACCCTAACGGTCCTAAAGTTTATTTGAAATAAGCTCCTCCTTCAAAAAAGCACATTTTAGATTAAGCAACCCTACTAGGGCTCAAATTTGAAACAAGATGCCTATATTGGCATTTTTGCGTGATGCTGTGCCTGGTTTGTTTCCATGCACACTTTGCAGATTTTTAAAGCTATCCTCCCTTCGCAATTGAAATATTGCGTTACGGTACTTGAGATCATACCGAAAAATTCTTTCTGAAAACGTCATGACAGGGGCAGGTATATATCTGACTAACGCGCTATTTATATTTCCTATTTATCTTTTGCATTACATTATTCGAGATCATACCGGAAATTGGTTTCGGAAAACGTCACGACCCGGGGCAGATTACATTATCTGACTCAGAAGACAGAGGACAATATTATTGTTGAAGACAGAAAGCTTTCCTAAAAGAAACGAAAACGTTCTGTAGGCCGAAAATAGGCGATATTTATCACATTAAATGTTTACTTTATATCTCGACAACCAATTAAAGCATTGTGGCCTACAATATCTCATTTTAAAGTGTATAAAATGGGCTTTTCAGAAAAAAGATAAATCGCATCCTAGAAACCCAGTACTTTTCTAAAAAAATCTTAATTCAAAAAAATTAACAAAAATATTTTATAACATCTGAGGAAAAAACATTTTTTTCCAAAGCGATACAAAAATTGTACAAAGAATTGAAAAAAGAAATGATCCTTCTCATGTCAGCAACATTTTCTGAAACTTTGGCTGGAAAAGAGGAGGTCAAAAATTAGTTATGATTTTTTTTTTGCCCATGAAATCGCATCTAAACACAGTCAAAAAATGCATTTCTCCATGGGAACATAACAGCGGATCAAACTACGGGACCGATTTCGCTTGGGCAAATAGCTTGAATAACATCGCTCAAAAGATACTTTCAGTAAAAATTATTAAGCTTTTAGCCAACAGATAAGATTCAAGAACTAGACGAGATATCAAACGCAAAAAAGGTAACCTGAGGAGTACATCTTCGCATTTCAAAATCATGTTCTCGATGGCCTCACTTTCGCGAACAGACGCAAAGGCTTGTATTAAGCGCTTACCTCGATTCCTCGCTCTAGTTTCCTTGCTGCCGGTCTATATCGCTTTCCTCGTCATTATACATCCCTGCAGAGTTATAACATCCCAACAGAGTTTTCATGACCAGAAATATTTTCTAACAAATCATCTGCAGGAATAAAATCGACCTGCCGAGTTCTGAATGCCGAAGCCATTTCTCACCTAAACATGCGAAAACGCAGAAGTTTGTTGTATATGCCATATTGAGGTGTCATCGCTCAAACTCGTGATTGGCTTAATAAATTGACGTTATATCTTCCAAATGTGAAAAGAAACAGAAGTAACGCAATTTTTCTGCGAATTTGTGAATTTTATGGCTGGATATCCACCTATGGTCATTGATCCTGTCGGAAATGAGTTTTAAAATTGACAATCAAACCTGTCATTTTTTATGAAGTGGATTTCCAGTAACATTTAGGCATCAGTTCGACAAAGTCTGCAGCACAGGTAATGTCTTTGACATGTCTTTGACTGGTTCCAAAAATGATAAGCTTCATTGACATACATGTTCATACGTACGGAAAACATGCTAAAAATATAATCTCTCTAAAAAAGCAAGTTTTCAAATCACAAAGAAAAATTTTAATTCAACGTTAAAAGAAGTCTGAATTCAATTACCGTCCTTGGCATGTTTTCGTACTGACTGGATTTAATGAGCTAAGACTTGGCAGACAGTCTAGACTGGTGTGTTTTAATCTGGTTCTCAATAGATTCAATGTTTGTTTTCAGGACATGGAAATCTTCAACATGAGGCTTTGGGCCAAAATATTAAGTTAAGAGCAACCAAACTGTTTGTACCAGGACTTGTGCTTCAAAGCCTTTTGCTTTTCCACAGCTCATTTAGTTCAGATTTGTCAAAATTCCGAGATTTGTTCGGCCACTTGACTTAAGCTTACCTTGTTTTCGCAGAAGTCGAGCTTTACCTTCAAGAACTTGCTTCGAACTATTTTAATATTGGTTTCTAATTGTGGAGTATTTGTAACCTTGCCTTCTTAGGTAACGCTTAATTGCAGCGCGAAGACTGCCCTGCTCGTATAATCTTTCCCGTCTTTTTTCAGCACTGTTGCGTGGAAATCGTCCAGAATTTTGTTGAGTGCCTCCGGTTCATAGTTTTCAATATTTTAGTCGTAGCTCTTTTTTGCTGTCCAAAACCTCTAAACTTTTAGCCCGTTGTTTGTGCTTTGTTGAGTTTCTTTGCATTTTCCTTTACACTTCGAATTAAAATTGTTACTGCTGGGCTTCTCGTTTCCCAGCTGGGTTCCCTAGGTAGACAACTGGGCAGACATTTTAGTTTCGAACATGCAAATAGGTGGCCTCTAATGTAGACCACGAGGGTTACCAAGATTTACCTGAATTGTGAGTTCGCTAAGGTTAATTGGTTTTCACGGTTCGTACTGCAGTTAAGTTGACTTTTATGAAGGCTCATCGGTGTAACTGGAATTGCGAGTTTGTTTCACAGTGCCTTGTGTCGAAAGCTACAGTAAAAGCTCGACCTCAAGTATGGTTCGCTGATGGATGTGTGATTTACAAGGATAAATAGGGTTCGATTGGTGTAACTATGCAACTGTCACGGATAATTACGGGCATGTAAAGCGAAAACAAGGAATCTACAATGGCATATTGTGAAGAAGGAATTTTCAAAGGTTATCGTTCGCGTTCGCCTCCAATTGACATTGTTTCGATTCGCGCCATTTTACCGCTTAACACCCACCGACGGATGCAGCATCAGAAAAACGGCTTCATGATTCAGTTAAGATTCGAGGTTCACTGAATATGGAGGGAAAATCGATGGTCAATGGTGCCGCGGGGTTAAAATCGGACGCATGTCAGAAAATTACAACGGATAAAGGTAACCAGTACGGAATACAAAGGTTTAAAGATCGAAGAACTGTGGCTCTTCGCCACGTGACTAGGCAGACAAACAAAATGAAGCCTCTTCTTCTTGACCTCAACAATTTTGAGTTTGTATCATTTGAAATGGAAGGTCTAAACAATTTACTTGTCGAGCTACAAGTTGCTCAGGATAATTTTCTCGAAGTGCTAGAGGATGAATCAGATATTGCCAGTGCTAATTCATGGTATGAAGTTCATGATGGAGACGTGTTTAAGTTTAAGCAGTCTGTCTGTGAATATTTGTCCAAGCCGAAAGAGCTTCAGTCAGCTTAATTAAAATCTGCTTCTTCTAGCAAGTTTCATCGCTCAAGAAAGTCTTATCACTCTGGACGTTCTAATTTGTCTTCACTTTCATCTAATTCGAAATTGATAAAGGCCAAGACTAGGGTTGCAGCCCTAGAAGTTGAGGCAGCTTTTTTGAAGGAAAAGCATTGAAAATGGCAATGTAAATGGCTTAGCAACAATTGGAGCTTAGGGAACGTCTAGCTAAGGCAAAGGAAGAAGAAAGGATGTTTGAACAAATAAACAACGAAGAGTTGGTTTCCACACCTATATGTTTACAGACACAAAGGCTTCCAATATTTCTAGTGTCCAGTCTACTCTCTGCTAACGTTATGAAGGATACAAACATTACCTCCTTGTCAACACCAGGGTCGGTTGTAACGATTAAAACGGCGGCAATGGTGACTGGTTTACGCTCATCAAATTCCATTTCAGTTTCGGAACCTGCTTTAAATTTTCTCCCAGTACATTCTTCTGGTAATTGTGTCGGAGGGCACCAGTACCCCACTCAAGCGAATAATCTTAGTGGATATACTACAGGGCAAACAAGCATGCAGATCAGTAAGTTCAGGCTTCCACTTTGACACCCATGTAGACATTGTGACTCCTGGGTGTGTAGTGAACCCCACTGAAATTCCCATAAGTGCAAATCTTTCATTAACTCAACCCCACTTCGTAGGCGAGCATGCAGTTGTGTATTCTATCAGAGATTAATCATAGGGGATCCCACAGACACTGCACCATGTTTATAGCCGTCCAGGTAGCTCAACAAGGTCTTCTGTTAATCCCTTGGCTGTCCAGGACAATACCTTTCAAGATATTGTGGACATTCAAAGAAGGCAGACGGAATTGTCTCAAATTATGGTTTCCCAGCAGGTAAGGAGCCTTCTTCAAACAAGTGAGCTTCCAATGTTTTATGGTGACGCTATGGAATTTCCTGCATTTATGATTGCCTTTGAGTCTTGATTGAATCAAAGATTGAAGACTCCTGTGAAAGGCTGTATTTTCTGGGTCAGTACACTTCGGTAAAGCTAAGGACTCAGAGAATATCAGAAGAATCCTACAAAGAAGCCAAGGGACTGCTAAAGAGACAGTTCAAAGATCTATTCAAGATTACAAAACCTACATCACAAAAACTGTCATCGTGGCAACCAATCAGAGCAAACGATGGCTCAGCTCTCCAAAATTTCTCTATTGCTCTGGACCAATCAAAGTCTGCTATGAAAGGCATGTCTCACATGGACGATTTAAACATAGCCCATGTGCTGCGACAGCTTTGGGAAAAGTTTCACCTAGGCATCTACAAAGCAAGTGGACTGAAAGGAACAACAAGACCAAGAGTGCAAAAGGAAGAATAGCTGACTTTGAGGATTTCACAATTTGTCCGCAAACAAGCCGAGCTTGTCACAGATCCTGTACTCTCAGAATAAAATGTTAGCAAACCTCATCATGATGAGAAAGACAAAGGCACCCACGTCAAATTCAGAAGAAGGCCACGTAGCAGAGGACAAGGAACAATCCTTGCCACGGGATTAAGGCAGGAAGATAGAAAAGAGCAGTCCACGTCGTTCCTTATGCAAAAGGCCTTACAACCTAAACGAGTGTGAACAGTTTTTTAAAGAAAACTCTAACTGGGCAACGGGAGTTTGTAGTGGAGAAGAAACTGTGCTTTGGTTGCTTTAGCACATTGCAAAAAACTGTAAGGAGGGGCAGACATGTAAGACTTGCAAGAGGCAACACCTTACATCGCTACACGACTACGATTGGGCGAAAAGACAAGCAACGACAGTGACAATCAATCTGGAGCTGAACCTCGTGTTAGCAGCAAACGCACTGCCATTTGTAACGTCACGGAAGCTGGAAATGTACCTATCAACATGAGCATATTACCAGTTTATTAGTTTCACAAGAGTGATCCAGCAAAGAAGATAAAGGTTTATGCACTACTGGACAACGCCAATGGTTTGACATTTGTAAGTGAGAAGTCGATGAAGGCACTTGGCATTGAGGGAAATGCACTGACCTTATCCTTACTACGACTTACGGCACGAGCGGTGTTACCACCAAGGCCAAGGTGGTAGCCAACATTAAGGAAGAAGACGTGATCTTGGACCTACCTAGAACGTTTACGCGACATGTGATTCCAGTAGAACGCGATGAAATACCTCAACCTGACGTAATCTGCAAAATGTCTCATTTCAAGAAAATCAGTGAGGAGATACCCCCCTACATGGCGGACATCGAAGTGGGTCTGCTTATTGGGCTGAGTTGCCCAAGTGCCCCACGTCCAAGAGAAATCGTTTACGGCAAAGATTTAGCCCCGTACGCAGTTCGGTCACTCCTCGGATGGTACATCAACGGTCCTTTCTATAATCCGCAACAGAGTGGCCGGATTACATGCAACCGAATTAATCTTAGCCCTGAAGATACTCTAGTCACCCCTCGGGGATATGTAGTCACACAGAGAAAAGTAAAGGAGCGGATAACTCCACAAGCAGTTAGTCAGATGTTCGAGTTGGACTTCTCTGAACGAGAAAAGGGGACAGCAATGTCACGTGAAGACATTACGTTCTGCGAAACGGTGGAGAGTGGCATCGTTTATCACCTGCATTGACCTGCATTATGAGATGCCCCTCCCATTTAAGCATCAGAACATTAAGCTCCGTTCCTTTACAACTATGCACACGCAGAGAAAGAAGCATCTGACTGGCCTAAAAATGCGTCTGAAGGCCGATGACAGATATTATGCAGTTTTATGGCTGATATCATCTCCAAAGGATATGCTCGCAAGGTGGATGATGAGTTCAAAGATGAAGTTGGAAGAACCTGGTACCTTCCTCATTATGGGATCTACCACCCGCGGAAGTCGAAAGTAAGAGTGGTGTTTGATTGCTCGGCCACATTTGAAGGACACTCCTTGAATGACAAAGTACTTTACGGACCAGATCTTACAAGTTACCTGCTCGGTGTCCTAACCAGATTTCGCGAGGAGAAGTATGCCTTTATGGCGGACATTGAGAAGATGTTCTTTCAAGTGAGAGTTAGAAAGGAAGATCAAAGTTTGGTCAGATTTTTGTGGTGGCCAAATGGAGACTTGAAGCAGAAATCCGAAGATTATTGTATGACTATGCACCTGCTCGGTGCAGTATCATCCCCTTCATGTGCCAACTACGCACTTCAGTGTACAGCAGACGACAACAAAGACAACTATGGAACCGAGGTAGCAAACACACTTTGGAGAAACTTCTATGTTAATGATGTTCTAAAATCTGCAAGCACCGAAGACAAAACCATTGATCTAGCGAAGGATGTCAAGGCAGTTTGCAGAAATGGAGGATTCAACGAGACTCAACGCAGAACGCATCATTAACTCAATTCCTGACGAACACAGAGCGGAGAATGTGAAGAGCTTCGCACTTTGCCAAGAAAGGTTACCCATTAAAAGAGCACTAGGAGTCATTTGGTGCATTGAATCAGATACGTTCAACTTCAGGATTGAACTTGAGGATAAGCCTAGCACACGTAGAAGCATCTCTTCGACGATCAGTTCTATCTACAATCCGTTAGGTTTTAACACTCCAGTAGTACTTTTTGGAAAGAAGATATTACAAGACATATGTCAGTCTAACAGCTGGGATGAACCCATTGACGATGCAACCAAAAGCAGATGGGAAAGATGGTGGAATGAACTTTGCTTACTTAAAAGTTTAAAAGTGCCAAGTTTCAAACCCGCGTAATTTGGAAAGATTGTGTCGGCGCTGTTCCACTGTATGTCCGATGCTTAAACGTGTGGGTATGGACAGTGCTCATATTTGAGAGTCGAAGACAAAAGCGGGAAAGTACATGTGTCATTTGTTATGGTAAAGGCCTGCGTAACACCGAAGAAGACAGTCAGTATCCCGAGATTGGAATTGGCCGCTGCCACAATTTCTGTCAACATTGGTGACAAGTTGAAGGATGAATTGGATTATGAGGACATTAAGGACTACTACTGGACGGACAGTAAAGTCGTTTCAGGCTTTATAAGTAATGAATCTCGTCGTTTTCATACCTAAGTAGCCAAAAGAGTCCAGCTTATTCGCGAGCACACCACCGCTTCACAATGGCACTATGTGGAAACTGCATTTAATTCCGCTGACGAATGGTAAAGAAGTACGTCTCTGAAGGACTTCGGGGAGAAGTCAGAATGGATCAAGGGTCCTGACTTCCTGAAAGAAGCTGTGCAGAGCTGGCTGAAGGAAGAAACGTATGAAGACCACGTGGATTCAGATTTCCCGGAAGTCAAAAATGTCAAGGTTAACATTAGTGCGGTGAAAGAGAGCAGTGAGATTCTCCAGTTGATTTAAAGCGAAGATGGATGTAGCGCTTTGCCTGAAATACAAGAAAAGTCTCAGAGATAGAGTTCTGGCTAAATCCAGCGGTTCTCGGGATCCAGTGGTGGACGTAAGGATGTCAATTCTACACGAGTCAACGTAGCTGACTTAGAAGATCATAAAGCACGTACAAAGAAATAAGTTCCCGTCAGAAATTAAAAGTCTCCAAGACATCCAAGAGAAAGTCGTCTACGGTAGTCGTAAGTCAGAAAAAGAAAAGAAAGCCCTGTTTAAGAAGACAAGTTCTCTCCACATGTTGGATCCAGTTCTAGACAGTGATGGTGTCTAGAGAGTTGGTGGAAGAATACGGAAGTTCAATCTGCCACGCACTCTTAAGAACCCTGTGATCCTACCAAAGTCAAGCCACATTAGTTCACTGATTATCAGCCATGTTCATGAAAGGTCACTTCATAGCGGAAGAGGGATAACTTTGAACGAGCTTTGTTCCAGTAGCCATTGGATTAGTAGCGGAAATGCGATGGTCAGGCAGTTTATTTCTAAATGTGTAGCATGTCGTCATCTTATGGGGAGCCAAGGAGAACAGAAGATGGCAGATTTGCCAAAGTCGCGCATAGAGCCAGCACCACCCTTTACCTATTGTGGGGTCGACGTCTTCGGCCCTTGGCATGTCCAACAAGGAAGAACTGTCGTGAAGAGATACGGAGCCTTGTTTACTTGCTTAGCAAGCAGAGCAGTACACATAGAGGTGGCGGATTCTGTGGAAAAGGATTCGTTTATAGATGCACTGAGACGTTTCATCTGTAGACGGGGATCAGCCAGGGAAAATTCGCTGCGATAGTGGAACGAATTTCATTGGTGCATAAGCAGAACTCAAGAAAGCTATTGAAGAAATGGATGACCAGGAGATCAAAGCAGAACACCTTAAGGTAGGCATCGACTGCTAGTAATTTTGGTGGTGCCTAGGAATGACAAATCAGGTCAATCAGAAAATGTCGTGAATGGTCTCATCAGAGAACACGGTAGTCGTCTGGACGAAGACTCACTAAGGACATTCCTTTGCAAAGCTGAATACACGGTCAACAACAGACCTCTGACAGTAGAGACTCGCAACGACTCACATCCAGCACCACCATTATCACCAAGTATGCTGCTTGCAGGAAAGACAAGACTTGTGCTACCCCCGCCTGGAGAATTCAAGAGAGAAGACCTGTACTGTGGAAAGATATGGAGGTGTACACAGCATTTGGCTCAAGAATTCTGGTCAAAATGGAGTAAAGAATATCTGCAGCAGTGACAAGCAAAAAACAAGTGGATTCGGCCACAAATAAATTTTCAGGTCGGAGATGTTGTGTTATTGAAAGAAAACCAGTCTCCTAGAAACAGATGGTCCATGGCTAAAGTGGTGGCAGCCCCTCCGCCCCCCCCCCCCCCCCCCTCCACCCTCCCCTATGATCAGGGTCAAGTACGGTCGGTGACAATGTTGACAAGTAATGGATCCAAACTGGAAAGACCTGTTAACAAGCCTGTCCAGCTCGTAGAAGCGTAAGACACCGGGATTCCCCGACGAGGAGCCAGAACTTTGTTAAGAAAGTGATTTACAATGAAAGAAACATTGGGTGTTTTCACTAAGCATGGAGCATTGACATTGTGTTCGCTAAAGATTAAGTTCCTTTCTGTAGAAAATGTTGGACGTTTTAGAGAGCCATGTTACTGCTGGGCTTCGCGTTTTCCAGCTGGGTTCCCTGGGCAGACAATTTAGTTTCGAGCATGGGCATAGGTGGCCTTTAATGTGGACCACGAGGGCCATCGAGTTTTTACCTGAATATAAGTTCACTAACGTTAACTGGTTTTCACAGTTTGTACGGCAGTAAAGTTGACTTTCATGAAGGCTCATCGGTGTAGCTGGAATTGCGAGTTTGTCTCGCAGTGCCTCTTGTCGAAATAAACGTTAAAATTTACGGTTAGTCAACGTTCGTAGCTACAAAAACGCATCTACTCTCTTCAAACCTGTTCGCCATTTTGTTTTGAGACAACTGATTTTCAAATTTTATACCTGTCAATCATTTTAGTTTCACTTTTGTTGCACTAGTTTCAACTTTCTGCACTTAATTTCACATTTCTGCACTACTTTTAGGATAAATTGAGACACTCCCCACCAATCAGATTGTAGAAATTTTTGTATGTAGGTTATTAGTGGTTTTATTAGCCTGATGAGCGGGCAGATCTCAAATCATCTTTTAATCCGCGGAGTTCCTTAGTAATGTTCCAGCGTTTCTAGGAATACAACACACAAATAATTACAGGTTTGACTGTGAATTTGTACTAAAATACTATTTTAATAGACTGATTTTTCGTATTCCAAAGAATTTTTGCAAAATGTTTGAAAAACGTGCTTGGATAAGCTCGCTTCAAAATTGGGGCGCTTTCCATTCAACGAAAAAAACCGGTTCAAGATTTCGGAATTTTTGCTCTCTCTTTTTGCTTTGAGGAGGCACACGGGGCATGCTGGGCTATTTCAAAATGGTGGACTTTTTGAATGTTTTCGCGGCTGTAGAGGAAGATGATGTCGAGTTAAATTACTCTGTTATCGACAGCGAAGATGATTTAATCCTCCTGGCGGCAGTTTCCTCTTTTATGCGGAGGAGTTTAAATCGTGTGAACGGATTTTTCGAAGCAACGATCCCTGCTTATTTGCCGGGGGAATTTAAAAGCCATTTCCGCATGACTCGACAAACATGCGAGTTGTTGGCTCAGGAGATCGTGCACACCGGACGCATTCCAACTGGGAACACATCTGGGCGGCCTACGATTCTGCCGGAGAAGCAAATACTGCTGTTCCTATGGAGTGTAGCAAATAAAGAGCCCTATCGTACGATCGCTGACCGATTTGATGTGTCTATAAGCAGTGCCCACAGAGCCATTCGTCGGGTCACGCAAGGGGTCATTGACCTGTGTGGCCGCTACATCAAGTGGCCCAATGGTGATTATTCTTTATTATTGACTGAAATGCATACTTACTTTGATGTCAAGCAGTAAATAATTTTTGCTATTACTATTATCTGGGAGTAAACCTTTCTTGTGACGGATCGACAAATGACTCGATTAATTAAAAGGCTGTTTTAAGTTTTGCTTTTTGTGTGTATTTTTTAAAATCTTTTAACTAAATCAACAGCTCTTCAAGCTCGTGAAATAGAAGCAGAATTCCAAGCTGAAGGAGGATTTCCTGGTGTAGTCGGACTCATTGATGGCACCCACGTGTGTATTCGTGCACCTGAGCATGAACCAGATGCCTATATTAACAGAAAGAAGTTTCATTCTCTGAATCTACAGGTAGGCCGAGGAGTTATAAAAGCTTTATATTAAGGCCATCAAATGATGGGTACAAAGTATGTGAGCATGTCATTATTGTACAATAATAGTCCTGTACAAAAGAATTCGGAAATCCCAGCTGAGGGAAAATTCATTTTTATGGGGTGGGATTTGGTAGATATTCTCTTTAGCATATAATGCCTCCTTCTTAACCGGATATTTTGGCCCTATGGGGGGGGGGGAGGGCACTGTTATATATCAACTAAATACATTTTTGGGAGTGAATTTTATCCAGTAGTTTTGAGTTGGTGACGTTCCATCCATTACAAACTAGGACCTAGAACCTCAGAAATGCAATTTTAAAGCATTTTAGTAGAAATTTTGCACCATCGTAGTTGCTGTCATTACAACATTTAAGGGTAATATTTTGGAGTGATCCCCCCCCCCCCCCCCCCTTACAGACAATATCTTTTTGGCGTCCCCCTGCTTTAAGGCCAATTTTTTGGCATGTCGCCACCTCCCCCTTACCTCATAAAAAGTGAACAGTCCCTGACACCATTAATTTATTAACTTGCAGGCAGTATGTCACCACAATATGGTATTTCTAGACATACTTGTTGGTTGGCCAGGCTCAGTTCACGATTCCAGGGTTCTCCGAAATTCTGGGCTATACCGATCTGCTGCCATTAAGTTCCCTGGTGACACGCATCTGCTTGGGGATGGGGGCTATCCTTTGTTAAGGTCAGTACCTTATTTATAATTATGATTGATTTTATTATTGTCATTGTGATATCCTCACACAACAACAGTAACTCTAGATAGTCAACAGATCAGTACTTTAAACATTTATTTTAAAGTAAGACCAAACACATAAATAACCTAGCATTATGTAAGTGATTTACGTCTTGTTTTATTTATTAGAAGAGATGCCATTAAGCAACACCGTTCAGCTGTGTCATCAGACTGCTATAGACACCAGTAAAACATACATGAGGTACAGAAAGCTTTGGCTGGATAGCTAACAGACAAAATAAATGCATTTTATTTTAGATGGCTGATCACTCCATTTAAAGATAATGGCCATTTAACACCAAGACAAAGGGAGTTTAACAGAGTCCTCTCTGCTATACGTCAGAAAGTGGAAAGATCTTTCTCTCTTCTCAAAGGAAGATTTAGAAAGCTTCAGTACCTCGATCACCTGGATTTGGAAATGGCTGTACAAATCATAACTGCTGCATGCGTTCTTCATAATTTCTGCTTATTACACGATGACTTTGATGATGGTTATTTCTTGCCTAATGGTGATGATGGATGTGATGGCGGTGATGATAGGGATGAGCAACAAGAACCACCAGATCATGGGGCAGCACAAAAAAGATTGCATCTTATGAACATTGTTACTGGTCATTAAAAGAAAAGTAAACATTAGAGAGACAACTACAGCTCATGAAGTTGCCCAATAGTTCTATAAAGTGTGTACTAACAGGGTTATTAACCCATTCAGTGAATATCGATCTCATAGCTTTGCAAAATATTCTACTGCCTATAGACCCAATGCAAAAATGGCTGACATTTTGATATTCTCTTGTCTACATTCAAATTGGCCTCACTAGCCTCGTTCTTGAGTTCAAAAATCAAAGGAATAGTTTACCTTGGACGAGGCTAGTGAGGCTAATTTGAATGAAGACAAAAGAATATTAAAATGTCAGCCATTTTTGCATTGGGTGTATTGGTTAAGGCTTACTGCACAAAACAGACATGTGTAGTTGAAATAATTAAAACAATGTTTATTACATTTTCATGTGGTGTTTAATGCTACTGGCATGTTTTTTAATGTTTCTTTTTTGTAGTTGAAGAAGGAACAAAACAAAGAGCTCATACAAGTTACCTAAAACGTGCCTTCTGGATCTCAAAGACCCAGGGGCTGACAGTCAGGGGGTAAACGAAGTCAATGAGGTGGTATAATTAACAAAAATGAGGATTTTGCCACTTTATTGCCTTCAGCTTCCCTTACTAATAATAGTCTTTGGATCTCTGAGGATGGGTTTCCAGTTCCAGAAAACTATTCAAAACTCACTGCTTTCCATTGCAACAATAACAACATAATAGTTCATAAAAGGCCTTAAGGAACCTAGCCTTGGAATATAGACATTCCTTGTGAACTTAGAACACAACATACTTAACCTCAAAGCTGAGACATGGCCTTGCAAGATGGCTACAGCCGTTTTGGATAATTTCAAAATCTGAAATGCAAAAAACTTGTACTATAACAAAATAATTTGAACTGTCATCTCTAAAGGCACACTTTTTAATTTCACTCGGAAATTTTAGTTACTTTTTGTTTCGTAAAATGTCCAAAAAATCACCGAATTGTTCTTTCCTTTCATCTTTTATCTCCCTTAGTAGATTTAACTTCTCCTCTTCAGCCTTCTCTCGTTTTTCAGTGTACGTTTGCAAAAATGATAGCATTTCTGCTGCTGATGAATAACTTTTTCTTTTCCGCTGTCCACGAGCTTTCAAATTCTTTCTCTTTTCATTTGCATTGCTGTTTACATTAGCTGAATCCTCATCATCTGTGCCATCCCCATTGTCAGTGCTGCTAGCTGATGTAGACGCAGACCTGCCATGTGCCTGAGTGAGTGATGGAGACACAGATCTGCCAGATGCCTGAGAGAGTGGCAGTGACACAAATCTGTCATATGCCTGGGTGAGTGACGGAGACACAGATCTGCCAGATGCTTCACTTTCACTTGATAAATCAAAGGTAAATGCAGGATTTACTTTGGGACTTTCTCCAAGGCAAGCAGACATTTCATCTGAAAACTTCCATTCCTTTCTTCCTTTTCCTGTGCGGTTATTATTGTCCTCTACTTCTTTGAATTTTTGTTCTAATTTGCCCCACTTTCGAAGACACTGTTCTGCATTTACAGTTACGTCTGCAGTTGCATTGAAACGTTCAGCAATTTTTTCAAACACATGTTTTTTTGTCATCTTGCCTTTCTTGAACAGATGTTTAAAATTCTGGTAGCTTTCTATCGGGAGCTTAACGTACTGATCCTCCCACTTTTCAAGTGGTTTCTCTTTCTCCTTAATAATAACAGAAGGGTCTGAAGCAAAAAAAAAATTTGTATTAAAAAATCGTTCAGTCATGCTGAAAATCGGTGACGGGAAAACAACCGACGAGTGCAACTTTTAAAAGCATTTCTTACCCTTAAAATTAATCTATTACTACAACACCTACCTTGTCCACAAACAGCGGCAACAGAGGCTCCATTAGCTGTTTCTCCAAATAACTCTAAGAAAAAAATTAAAGTCAGTGTTTTAGTTTGCTTTCGGGCATCACGTTTGTTTACAAAAATGGCGGGAATAAATCAGAATATTGATGAGCAAAGTTTGAGGAAATTCAGTTGGCAAAGCAACAAAACATAGCTACTGCTTAAACCTACCGTTGCTGGTCGAAGGTAACGGACATTGGTGGTTTAAAAAAAAGTCGAAAACCTCCGATATAAAACCACATGCTGAACACTGAAACACTTCCGTCGCCATTTTGACAGGAGACTCTTTCGACTCACGTGACGTTCGCGCTCGGCCGGGGAGACTAAATCCGACACTCATCGCGAATGGAACACAGAAAATTCGGTAATTCCGGGAATTCCGGAAAGAAGGGTAAGCTCAAAAGGTAGTCCTAAATTTTCGGAAATTCTTTCCGGAACTTTTCCCGTTCCATTGGATTTCTGACCCGAAATCTCGGAAATTTTGACTGAATGGAAAGCGCCCTTGACTTCAAATCCCTTGGGGGGTGGCTCGCCTCGCGGCGAAAATTATACGCTTTTGTTTCTCAGCGAAGGTCTGTAAGAAGAACCTACGTGAATAAATTCTTTATTAGAAAGCTTTTTGTCTGTTTTGTTTTATTGTTGAAACGTGCGAACTGCGTGATGTTGCTAGTTCGGATTTGAAAGAACTGCAGTCTTTTAAATTCAATTAGTGGAAAAAACAAGAAAAATTCACGGCGCATCAGACTAATCTTATTCAATCTGAAGAAAATAATTTGACAGTCATTTTATTGCAAGAATGGAGATTTTTTGTTAAATCTAAGCAAAGTTATAAGTTTTTTCGTTTTCCACAAAGTGTAGTGTCTTAAATTCAATTAGTGAAGTGTTAGCATTAACTTTGAATAAACAAAACACGTAAAAATGTTTCAATCGGCGCATCAGAATAACATTATTCAGTGTGTAGGGAATACGTTTACAATCATTTTAGTACAGGAATGAATATGAAAGAAATGTGATGGTATATTTCCAGCCTGGTGAATGAATGAGAATGATGATTATTCTAGAAAGTGACGCAGGCATACTCGGAAAAAAGAAATCCGAGTGCTCCTATCAGGAGTCGAATCTAAGACCTTCCGATTACTAGTTCGGATGCTCTACCACTGAGCTTCCGGAGACTCGTGGGAGCTAAGGCCATTAAACTAGTTTCATGGGACACACATCCTGCATACTGCTAGGATTTGAATGTCAAACGTGTGGCATATGAAAGAAATGTGATGGTAGTTTAATGCCCTTAGCTCCCACGAGTCTCCTGTAGCTCAGTGGTAGAGCATCCGAACTAGTAATCGGAAGGTCTTAGGCTCGACTCCTGATAGGAGCACTCGGATTTCTTTTTTTCCGAGTATGCCTGCGTCACTTTCTAGAATAATCATCATTCTCATTCATTCACCAGGCTGGAAATATACCATCACATTTCTTTCATATACCACACGTTTGACATTCAAATCCTAGCAGTATGCAGGATGTGTGTCCCATGAACCTAGGTTAATGGCCTTAGCTCCCACGAGTCTCTGGTAGCTCAGTGGTAGAGCATCCGAACTAGTAATCGGAAGGTCTTAGGTTCGACTCCTGATAGGAGCACTCGGATTTCTTTTTTCCGAGTATGCCTGCTTCACTGTCTAGAATAATCATAATTCTCAGGAATGAATATTTTTCGTTAAAATTGGGCAAAGATATAATATTTCTTTTAGCTTTCAAGGTAGCGTTGTGTCTTAATTTCAATTACTGAGGTGTCATCTGCATTTAAGAGTTAGTTCACAGGAGCCTTTGATTAGAATAATTGTTGGTTAATTATCTCTAAAAAAAATGCGTGGTTACCACCAATTTTCTTTTTGGATTCCGATAGCCCTTGCTAAGATCTGCTCTTCCTGCATAGTCATTAACTGCGCAAAAATACTTCGGTATTAGTAGGCACCGCCCTTATATTAGGCGCCACTCTACCACCACCCCACTGAAATAAACACCTCCCCTCAAATAACAGTTCCCTTCTAGGGCTAAAATTAAAACCAAGTTGCAAAGCTTAAATATAAAAGTGTTGGTCATGTTTATCACTTGTCAGTTTTGGCCTGTACTACGTTATGCTACTTTCTCAAATTTCTCATTGTTGCGTATTTTGTTTTTCGTTTTCCACATTGTAATGTTAGCTGCTGTGCTCATGCCTATTGACCAGTTGTATTTTCAAATTTCAAATTGTAATGTTTTTGTTCATGTAACTTTAGCCTATGTTTTTTAGGTATCTATTGTAACAGTTTTAACTTGTAACGTCTCTTGCCATAGGGTCAGTCTCAAACATACCCTGAAGAAGAAAGGCCGTGCCTTTTTAAATATTGGAAAATATATTTCCCAGACCGTGAAATCAGCCTTGCTTTTTTTTAGATTATGTGTTCTTCATTACAAGCCGAATCCTAATAATTTGAAGTTGCATAGTGGACGTGTTCGCTGTTACTGGGAAACCAAACGGAGCTGCGTAATTATATGACTGCATTAAATATAGCATAACCAATTTTTATGGTTTCTTACTTTTTATCTCGCCGATTTAGGAGATTCCTGGAAATACAGACCAGAATAGTGTTATTTATCACAGGCTGAATCCGCCAATCAGGGCACGTTACATTCGTTTCCGTCCAACAGCTTGGCATAACCAGATATCAATGAGGGTGGAACTCTTTGGTTACAAAGGTATAGAACTTTCTTCTTAAAACGATTTTCGTTGCGATTTAACCCTATCTAGACTGAGCTTCTGGCGCCGGGGGAGGGGGGCAAATAGATAGTACGCCCAAGAATGTTTCCTTTGAAGGCCACAAAGGAAAGTGACTACATCATATGACGTGGTAATTAATTTCATGATTGTCAAATGGAGGTCACTTTGGATCCGCTATTTTGGATTTCTGCATTTCCCCGAACTTCAGGAAAGCGCCAAAATTCAACAAAAAGTAATTAAAACCAATAAAGGAACAAAGTTACAGCAAGGAAAGTAATATTTCTTCCGTCTGCGGGCAGAATCCCACTCCCCCCCCCCCCCCCCCTCCCTTGGTGTAGATATGGTTAAGCGATAATTTCTCTAGGAATTTTTAATGACTGTAAATCGCGTGAACAGTTCTAACAATTTCCAGTTATCAGGTTCAAAGTTAAGGAATTTTATGTTGAAGTTAGTCAAAAGTGTACCAAAACGTCGAAGTTCTGTTAATAGCTAGTTTTCCCTTTGTTCTGACATCACATATATCTGCTGACGCTGCATCAAAATTGCAATCAGATTGCCCTTACTCACGGGAAATCTCCATAAGTTTATACAGACGTTTTGAAGTCGTAGTTAAAATTGTGTGACACTGCTTTCATGCCACCTTAATTATTCCTTCCTTACTGATGGCAAATTGATCAGTATCAACTCAAAGACCTTTTAAAATGTAAGCCACGATAACAGTTCGGTGACATGATGTCGTATCCTAAGCTAACATGAAAAAAAAATTTCCATACCCTTACTATAAGTCTGCAAGTGATAAAAACATTGGTGTTGTAACGTATATTTGTAATTAAATGAGTGAGATTTAGTGAATAGTTTGAAAATTCTAGCATGGTGGCAAATGCTTTGAATGTCCCGCATTGACCTAAAAACAGAGTGTCACGTGTATTCCATATATTTTGCCTTTTTAGCCAATGTTAGTTTTTATGATACCTTTTTGTTTTTAGGGAGCAATACTCTCGGCCACTGGCTTTTGGATCGAAACGATCCTCACGTAAGGTCGGTCAAAAAATTATTGTATCTTAAGTATACTTAACTACATTTTTCGCCGAGTCAAGGAAGGTGTCAATCCTCATTGTTTGAAATTATAGCTAACACTAAATTGTTTGTTTCATGATAGTGTCTCATACGTGTGGATAAAGGATTCAGCTTAATGTAATATGAAATGTACCTTGTCGGTGATTCAAGAAAGTCGAATAACTACAATAAGCAACTAGCTACGACTTAATGAAGAACCTGCTTGCTCAACAACTACAGTACTCAAGAAAACAAGAAACTAGTCTTATAAACATTTGCAGAGGCATGACAACAAATTGTTAGAAAAATAAATTAACATCGTACTTAAAAACAAATGGTTACGTAGTTCGCAGTTTTAAACAAGGTTACTTTTTTCTACTATGCAGATATTCTGGTGGTGAGGTCATTATCAGGCACTGGTGTCCTCAAAGGAAGGGTGTACTTAACATTAGCAGTCATTCCAAAGCTACTTTGCCCAACATAAACATCACAAGCTGTGATTTTACCGTAGCATTCTGGGTAGCATCCAATACCTCTGAGGGGCCAAAGATAGCGGTCCGGTCAATCACTGGAAAACTCACTTACATAGCAATTAGGACAAGAACCATTGAAGTAAAATCATTGTTCAACATGTTCACGTGGGAAAAAGAAAACTTTACGGATAGTCGTTGGAATCACATCGCTTTATCGTGTGAGAATTTTAAGATCAGGATGTTTGTTAATGGTAAAGGAACAGAATTAAGGGAACGTTGGAAGCAACCATTCTGTCAGTCTTCAGATAGTTACCAGCCGTCATATATCATTGGAAATAATAAGGATTTGTTAGTAAAAGCCCAACCGTCTAATGGATCAGTTATGGATCTCTATATAATTCAAGGAGCCTTGTCTGCGAACCAGATTTCAGACTTGATCAAAGGTAAAATAACATTATAGTATAAGTTGGATTTCACATGACGGCAAAGATAATCACACTCTTTAAGCAGTTTGAAATGATAGCTAATAAACAAATCCCTTGGTTTCTATATTCACCATATTGTAATGGCTGGAAACTGCACTGTGTATATTGTACTAGCACACATCATCATCCTCACCATCATCGTAGCCTTCATTTTTATCCATTGTCATCATCACCGCAATCACCGTCCAGTGTAAGAATTATTGTAAGATCGCAGTCTTTTTCCATTATTATCGCTCACTATTATCAACACCACCATCTTTTCTATCGTAATCAATCGTCCTGCTTATCATCATTATCTAAATTTTTGGAATAAGATAAGAGGAGAAAGAAGAAGTGTTTCTCTATAGCATTGCAGCCATAATGTTTTAATACAGCTTTTAATTAATTTGATTTAATTGTTAATAACTTTTTTTAGCTTATTAATAGCATGGATGACTGTGAAAACAGAGAAGCAACTAAGAAAAAGGAAACGCAAACGAAAGCGCAAGGAGAACAACGAGCGAACAACAACACCGTATGAACAGACGCGGGTAGCTGAATGAACGAGATAATGATCAAACAGTCCACCGACCGCTCACCAGATAAAAACGAACGAACGAAAAGTCGAATGAATGCGCGCTTGAAACCAGATGAACAGCTGAACGACTGAGTCAGGACAGCTGCCTTTTTTGTTGTTGTTGTCGTTTGTTTGTTTGTTTGTTTTTTTTTCGCAGGCAACCTTTTGTTCATTTTGGTCAAGAGTATATTGATAAATGACGGATGAATTTGTAATCGAGAGAAACTAGTGCTGAGTGCATAAGGATTTATATTTTCACCTTCCTCTTAACTATATGTCAATTAAGCAAATGTTGCCTATCTGCTGTAATTTACATTTCATTTCACTGATTAAAGGGAAACCACTGATGCCTCCTATAATTACCAACAAAGAAAAGGAAATAGATGGCTGCAATGTAAGCGTTCTGTGGAGACTCCCAACACGAAGCGCATGCTCCGTTACCTACACAATACGGTACAGGGAAATCCAGACATTCATGAATGATAGTGATCCTGGCTGGGTTATAATTCACAATGTTACGAGTACCTACCATACCATTCCACTTGACTGCGATAAGGAGCATGAAATAGCAGTGACTGCTGGATCCAAGAGTGGCTGGTCAACTTCCTGGCGAGTGAAAACCAAGTCAGGTATGACAGTACATTATGTTTGGATCAGGCCCTTCTAAAGCTAAAAATGCATGACTGTCACTACTGCGGAAAACAACACACTTCACATCAATTGTCTACGTTCTGCTAACTGCAGGAAAGATGTGACCAAAAATATCGTATTCATATTACATGTTGCTATGGAAACGTTTATGTTAAGGGTCACATCAAATACTAACTATCTCTTTACTTAAACAGTTCATAGTAGAAAAAACCTTAACATTATAGGCCTTTGATTCCAACAAATGCCGAGTTTAATCGTTTGTCTCACGACTGAGTCACATAGATGTGGATCGCGACTTTTCGACCGCTATACTGCTGGTCTTCATCAGGCGATGTCGTGATTGCAATATAAGTAGCACTTTGGTTTGCTTTGATTAGTGCGTATCGATCCTCTCTTAGGCTGTTGTTGATTGGAGGATTTCAATCCTTGTCGTTCAGACTAGAAATTGTTCCCTTGGCGGTCCGCCTTGGTACCGATCGGCTGCTGTGTTGTTTGATTGTGGGCATCCACGCTTCTGGGATTTTAATTCCATTATCCCTGTTGATGTTGTCAGCATGAATTCTTGTGCGAATAGCCTCTTTAACTCTACGGGTGTATTAATGTGGGTCTCGGTCAATTAACGTAACCTCATCCCAGAGCAGATAGTGGCCAGTCGCATTGCCGTGTTGTGAAACGTTCTTAATGTGCTGTTCTTAATAAAGACCCAACAGACCGTTTGAGCCGAAAGTTGACTGAAAAGCTTCTGAACCTGAAGCGAGGTGGGCACCTGACAGAGTCCGTATATAATAATATCAGGCCCAAACATAAGAAACCACCAAGAATCTATGGCCTTCCTAAGATTCACAAGGTCAATCATACACCACAGAGACCTATAGTTTCTTGTGTGAACACCTTTGCATATGGTCTCTCTTCCTACCTAGCCCATGTGTTATATCCCTTAACAGGGAAATCAGAGTATACAGTTCATTTTCTGTCCACTATCAACGATGAAAGAGATCCTTTGAAATCCTTTTAAAAAGAATCATATTTTGTATGAAAAAAGTCATCTCAATAAAGACTATTATTATTTATTTTATTATTAAAGGGTACTAGAAAACGATATCATGGTGTCTTTCCACGTAGAGACGCTGTTTACAAGCGTACCAATGGAAGGCGCTGTACAGGCCGCGTTACGGAAACTAATGCCACGTTTACCTCAATAAACTCATTCAGCCTGGTCGTGGCTAGGCGGAGAAGGAACAAAGTGCTCGTGCTTAGTTTTGGTATTCAACACCTCACAAAAAGTGAATTTCCTTATTTATCTGACAACAGTTTGGTATGACATATACTTGTTCGCATGATTTTAAGTTTCCATAGCAACAAGATTTTGACAGCCTTTTTTTCCGAAATTTGGATTTTCTTTACCTTTTTGTGGGGAAATAAAGTGTATTGTCGCGATTTTTACTTGTATGTTATATTTTTAGCTTTTCTGATTGGTTTTGATTTTTTGGGGGGGCTCAGTTTGAACGATTTGATGGTGATTTAGAGAAATCGAAAATTCCAAGGAGGAGAATAACGTCTTTGTCTCATTTTGCAGACACCATTTAAATTAGTTTTAGACGCACTATTAACCCTCCAGGGTTCACTTTCAAGTTACAAAGGGGTTGGACCTCTCTTCCCAGGCTTTCCTTCTCCCCCCCCCTCCTCGCTTGCTAGGTTCAGGAACTAAAACAAAATTCAGGCGAATAGAGTAAATATTGCTGTTATAATAAGCATAAAAGTGATTGTGATGAAAACGATTTTTTTTAAGTCAAAAAGGATTCTCCTCCCACGAGGGATGCAACTACAGACCGCCAAAAACAACAACTACAGACTGCAAAAGAGGTCTACATAATCGTGGGAGTCATCATTGCTCTAATTGCCACGATAGCTGTGGCAATAATTTGCTACAGAAGGCAAAAAGTGACACAGCACAGAACTCCTGTAAGGTATGAAAGCGCTTTCTCGATCATTTAATATTACAAGGGAGGCAGGAGACCGCACTCACTATTGAAGCATTTTTATGGCTCGAAGTTTGTTATCTTTGTCTTACTTTACAAGTATGATGAATAGTTCAACAGGTCAGTTGTTTACAGACGTAATTCAACGCCCTGTGAAAATTCACTTACATATAATTATGATGCTTTTGGTAAAGGGTGAAAAGTGAGTTTACCAATCTATTGAACCTTTAATTTTCTGAAAGCTGCTGCTTGTGGCAGCTTGGATAAATGAAAGAAATACACGCGTGCCATCAGTAGGCTTTACGTTTTCATTCGTTACAAATCCTTCATAGCAGTTAACGGAGAATTAATTTCATCACATTATGTCTCCTAAGATCCAAGTCTGACATCATTCCATATTTGTTATGGGAAGTCCCTCCCGAACGAGTAACCTTCATGGAGGAGCTGGGTCGAGGTGCGTACGGTAAAGTTCATAGAGGAGTACTGAAGGAATTACCCAAACGTGAAGTATTTTTAAAGCCCAGGGAGCTGAGAGTGGACACTAGCGAAGGACGACTGGTTGCCATAAAAGTTCTACTTGGTAAGGAAATTACTCACGCATAATTTAGAAATGTTATTATTATTATTATTATCATCATCATCATCATCATCATCATCATCATCATCATCATCATTATTATTATTATTATTATTATTATTATTATTATTATTATTATTATTATTATTATTTCAAAAGCATTGGTTTCTCTATTTTTGTTTTTTAACTACGTCACCTCAATATCTAATGGGAAACACAATTGAGCCAGTTGTAAGCAACTCCAAAAACAGATTCCTTGTTCGTCAAAGTTTTATCCAGAAACAAAATTGCCTGATTCCTTTGAACGTCGCAAATTATTAAGTAAAACACCCAACCTCTCTATGACCATTTAAGGTGGCTGAACACAGTGTTACAGTACCCCTGTATCGTTTACTATCACTTTATTTTTACAGTTTTATATCAACCATGTTCATTACTATTTCTTTACAGTACAACTATTTAGGCCGCACTACAAGTGAAAATGTAAACCAATTACAACAGTTTTTGAACACAAAGGATTCTGAATTTGTTGGCAAAATAAACAATCACATGAAAGTATTTAGAATAAACATCTGGAAGTAAGTTTGACACTACTTAAATTTGTGGACGTCTTGGAAAATAGTTGCCTCTGTTTATGATTGTCCACTTTCGATCCCAGATTGCGGACTGTTTACAGAAAGGCGTGCAAATCAAAGTAATTTAAATAAATAGCTACAGTTATTTTGTCTAAATACATAGGTATTGGTGGTCCGTTTACCAAACATTTCGGCATCTGTTCTTTTAAAGAAGCATTGTCATTGGTTAGCTTTACCACATTTCCAGTAGTTGAATGAATTAAGATTCTCAGACGGCATCGAAAAGTGAGAGACGTTTGGTGCATGCTTACATATTGATTTATTTATTGACGCTTTCGTTAAGATATTGTCCATTTCCTTGGAAACATGGCTATTAAAAACTGGATTTTTTTGTTAGCTGGATAATTAGGTGGATAAAAAATGAGGCTGTGGTTTGTGTAAGCTCAGTTTCCCTCTCACAATTATTTCACAAATAAATTTACATACAACACACTCCATGTTACAAGGGTGAGGATATAATTTCTCGACCCGTAAGAAACAAACCATCGGAGCCATGTTTGATTTCTTCATACTTACGCTAGTGCTGACTCACCTCAGCAATAAGTCAGTAAACATTTCCACAGCCACCTCAATTTTATGCCGATCAAATAGAATATATATGTTTAATGTTAAAGTCGCCTTCTAATTTTTTGTCGCGATGAATTACTTGAATGTCACATTACATCATCGCCACGTGCTTCCATTATGCATTGCGAGGAGAACTTGGGGTTGTTGTCGGCCCGCCATGTTGAACGCGTGTAAAAGAGTGTAATGCCGTTGTGTTTAAATTAAAAGTCTTAGAAGCTATTCTGTGACATGGATGTCAGAAGCGGGATGATTAACGCCAGCTAAACAACCAAGGATATAGCAAACGGAAACTGGTACGTACGATTTAACAGTGTTGACTATAAGGTCTACTCGTACGACTGAAATGAGCGACTCGGTCGGATTCGACTTACCTAAAATGGACTGGCGTCCTGGTCACGATTTACATACAAGATTTAAGCGATTTCGCCAAAAGTGTGAACTGTTACTTGATGGGCCACTAAAAAGCCGACATAGCACTCAGAAGTGTAAATATGTGTTGCTTTGGTCGGGCGACCACGGTCTTGACTTATTCAACACGTGGGCGCCTACGACCGATCAACAGAAAGACCTGAAGGAATATTGGGCAAGATTTAAAGATCACGTCAAAACACAAGCTAACCACATTCTAAACAGATACTACTTCCGAAGCCTGAAACAGAACATCCGGCCCCTTGATGCATTTCTGACTGAAGCAAGACTACTCATACAGAGTTCTGGTTACCCACAAGAATTACATGAACTCATGCGTGACACATAAGTATTTGGCACCGACTCGGAAGAAGTCAGGAAAAAATGCATCGCCCGTGGTAACGAATTAGCCTTCACAAAAGCAAAGGAAATTGCACGTACTGAGGAAGCTACGCAAATGCAACTGAAAGCAATGAGTAACTCTCTGCTCCCTAGCCAACTGCACAACCGGATGGTGCAGTGAACGCAATCAGCAAAGGAAAAGAAACAGAAGATAAAAAAAGTAGAGGTAGAGTAACCAGATGGCCTGAAAACAAGCCAAATCAGTGTTACAGATGCGGAGACAACTTTCATGCCAAAGGTCAACAATGTCCAGCTAGTGGAGCAGAATGTTGCAACTGCAACAAACGTGGTCATTTTAGCAAGGTTTGCAAATCTAAGACGAAAAAGGATGTCATGACACTGCAGGAGGACCTACCTGATGGTGCAACAAGTGAATGCCCAGACAGAGTCTTCCTGGGAACATTAGAGGCAGAGCAGAGTGCCCCTTTGAATGCTAGCCCCAGTACTCCAACGACTGCCGGTATTGAACAGAGAAAAAACCGCACCAAAGTTATGACCCAGATCCAGGTCACAGCGAATCCTTCTGAAACGCATACTTTACCCATTAATTGCAAAGTTGACACTGGTGCAGAAGTAAACGTCATCTCTAAAGAACAGTATGATAAACTCATCCCCAGTCCTCAGCACAGACACCTAGGCCCTGCACAATACCGGATTACTGCATATCGAGGTCATACCATAAAGACCATTGGTACCTTCCAACTGTACGTCCACCATAAAGGCAGCATTAAAGAGATTACCTTCAATGTCACTGAAGTGCCAGGACCAGCGATGCTTGGTTACAAAACCTGCGAGGATCTGGGACTGATAAAATTTAACTGCAGTTTGGAAACCTCCTAGCGAGACAAAGCTATCTGCCTTGAGACGCAAGCACCCTCCAAATCACAACAGAAGGTTGTTGGTTGAGGACCTAAACCCCTCGATACTCAAACACACACTCCACTAGATGAGAGAAACTTCCTCAATGAATTCAGTGATTGTTTTAAGGGCCTGGGAACCTTAAAAATGGAGCCCTTGGCTATCACATCAACCTAGATCCTGACGCTCAGCCCGTCATCCATGCACCACGTGCTGTGCCAGTACACCTACAAAGCATGTACAAAGAGGAACTTAACAACATGGTAGAACTCGGCGTTCTCATACCAGTAAGCGAACCCACCGACTGGGTCAACAGTATTGTCCTTTCCGAAACGACTAATGACAGAGGAGAAGTCAAAAAAATCAGTCTGCCTTGACCCACGCGATTTAAACAAAGCAATAAAGCGTGAACACTACTACACTAAAACAATTGATGAAGTGGTCACACAGCTTTTCACAGCTTAATGATGCCAAATGTTTTAGTGTAGTGGATGCCAAAAAAGGCTACTGGAATGTGCCCTTAGATGAATCCAGCTCTTACTTGACTACTTTTAACACCCCGTTTGGGAGGTTCCGCTTTACCCGACTTTCCTTTGGCCTTGTTGTCTCACAAAATGTGTTCCAAAAGCACCTAGACTCAGCACTAGATGGAGTAAAGGGAGTGACCGGCATCGCTGATGATACATTTGTGTTTGGAGCTACAGAGAAAGAGCATCATGAAAACATGGTGAACCTCATGAAAAGGTCCAGAGAAAAGGGAATCAAGTTCAACAAGGACAAGATACAGTTCAAATGTCAAGAAGTAAGCTTTCTCGGACACAAGTGGACCCCTGATGGAATCAAGCCGGATGATAAAAAAATATCTGCAAGTTCAGAACATGGCCCCTCCGGAAAACCGCTAAGATCTTGAAAGCTTTCTAGGTCTCGTGAACTGCCTAACCAGAAATTCAGGTCGATTGGCCAGCATCACAGCACCACTGCGCGACCTCACCAAGAAAGACATAGCATACATATGGGGACCTGAACACCACCACGCGTTCCAGCAAGTCAAGGAAGAGATCACATCAATGGGAGTGCTCCGTTACTTCGACCCAAGCGTCGAAACCATCATTTAAACCGACGCTTTCCAGAAAGGTCTAGGAGCGGTCCTGCTACGGCAAGGACAACCGGTATGCTATGCCTCGAATGCACTCACAGATACAGAGAAAAACTACAGCAATATTAAGAGAGAAAGGCTGGGCGTATTATGGGGTCTGGAGAGGTTCAGTTACTTCAATTTCGGAAAACATTGTACAGTAAACACTGATCATAAGCCTCTCGAGTCAATTTTTAAGAAAAGCTGTCTAGTTGCCCACCCAGACTGCAGAGATTTTTAATGAGAGCCCTGAAGTATGATGTCACCGCTAACTACGTGAAAGGTCCTGACGTGCCAATAGCTGATGCCCTTTCTAGAGTCAGCCCTCAGCTCGCCTCAGCAAATGGCCAACTCCCAGAAATAATGTTCACCACATCACACAATACCTTCTTGCATCCCCAACAAGGCTACAACAGATACGAGACGAGACGAAAAAGGACCCCACTTTGTCATTGCTAAAGGAAACTGTCTTTGAAGGATGGCCTCAGAAAAGAGAAAAGTGCCCTTCGTTACTAATGACTACTGGAATTTCAGAGAAGAATCAACTGTTGAGTATGGCCTACTGCTGAAAGGTAACCGAATTTTGATACCACCCACCTTGAGACCCGAAATCCTAGACATCATACAACAAGGTCACTTGGGGCAGGAGAAATGTCTGCTTTGAGCGCGCACATGTGTGTTCTGGCCCGAAATTACAAAGGATGTCATCAATAAAGTCGACCAGTGCGAGCCCTGCCAGAAATACCAGAGAACGGCCCCCGAAAGAACCAATACTCCAGCCGTAGCCCCTATGCCGACCATGGGAAAGACTCAACTCCGATATGTTCCAGTTTGGAGGACAGCAATACCTCCTACTAGCAGACCAATACAGCAGATTTCCCATCATCAGGAGACTTACAAGCACCACATCATCCGTAGTCATCAACCACTTAAAGAGCATCTTTGCTGAGCACGGATCCCGTTACAGCTCGTAACTGATAATGGTCCGCAGTACAGCTCAGCCGAATTCGACGGTATTATGACCACCTATGCAGTAGAACACATCACCAGCTCTCCGATGTACCCCCAATCAAATGGGTCTGCTGAACGGATGGTCCAGACTGTGGAGAACATTCTAAGAAAATGCGAAGAGGACAAAGAAGATGCTTATCTTGCTCTTCTGTCTCACCGAGCCACACCCTTGGACAACCAGTTCAAGTCTCCTGCAGAACTGCTCACCAACAGAAAATTCAAAACCAGACTACCCTTGTACCAGCGAAACCCTTCTTATAGCCGTGACCATGAAGCCACAAGAATCCAATTTGCAACGCGTGAGGAGAAAGAAGCACAATATTACAACCAGCGCTCGGGACCACCTAAGAAACCATTAGAAGTTGACCAACCCATACGCATGTTCGACCACCACTCACAAACTTGGGAGCCTGGTGTTGTTATACAGCCAGCCAAGGAGCCAAGGTCTAACATTGTCAGAGCCAACAGCACGGGTGCTACCTATCGCCGAACGCGATCTCAACTCAGATCAGACACAACTGCAGTAAGTGACCCATGCTGCCAACAAGCGGGAAACTAAGCCCTCCACCAATACCCAGAGACCCCACCTTATCAGACAATCCCAAGTCGTTCTTCCCCAATTGGACATGCACAGACAGTAGCAAGACCAGAACTGAATATGCCGTCAACGGATGAGGCTTCCCCGAGAATGTCAAACACTGCCAAGGGATATGTTACCAGATTAGGGAGAACTGTGACACCAGCACAAAGACTAGACTTGTAAGAATAAGTTCGTTCAGAAAGAACTGTGATGCCCTCAAAAGGATAGACTTGTAAGGTTAAGAACATTGAAGAGCACTTTTTTTTAAATCAGTAGCACATTATGCTACAGGTGCTAGGTTACACCTGTAGCTGTTGTTGTTATATAGTTCTTTTTAGACATAGGTCCAATTGGTCATTGTTATTATAGGATAGGTCTTCTCGTTATTGTTTTTTTTTATTATTGTCATTGAAAGAGGGGGAGGTGTCACATTACGTCATCGCCACGTGCTCCCATTATGCATCGCGAGGAGAACTTGGGGTTGTTGTCGGCCCGCCATGTTGAACGTGTGTAAAAAAGTGTAATGCCGTCGTGTTTAAATTAAAAGTCTTAGAAGCTATTCTGTAATATTGAAAACCTCCTGGTCCATCCTGGTGGCGTTGCTGACTTTTTGTCTTTTTTGCTTCAGAAAGAGCCGGCTTAGCAGGAAAAAGGGAGTTTCTCCAGGAAATTGACGCCATGAAAGAAATTGTTTTTCATCGGAATGTTCTGAGTATGCTCGGCTACTGGGAGAGATCAGAGCCAATCATGTTAATACTGGAGTATGTGTCACACGGGGATCTCCTTCAGTGGCTCCGGAACAAAAGGTGTCAGGTATGATTTAAATAATCTTGATAGTTCTATTTGTCGGGATGATTTTCTGAGGACGAAACTTCAGGATAGCTGTTGCTAAAAGGTTGTTGTGCCTGGGAATCCTGGAGTGTATGAATGAATAAAAACATGAATAGGGGAGCCACTCTTTATATATTGTTTTTGTGCACGGTTATTCATAGTTTCTCGGTGTTACATAAAAACTTGTAGATTAATAAGTAATTAATAAGTAATTAATAATAATTTATTCTGACCCAGAATAAAATGAGATCCGGCGTTATCAGTTCTGCTGGTATGTTTTTTTTCTTTCACTAGCTACATCTCCTCAATAATCGTTAAAGAATGTTTTTGTTTTTAATTCGAAAGCTTAAGATGAAAAACCCTGTTGACGTTAACATCTTTGAAGACCTCGCACCTTGTTCAAGTGAGGAAGGTGATAGCAATGATGATGGAAACTCCAAAATATCTTCTGAAATCCTAACCAAGGAAGAAGCCCCAGGAGAAAATGCGACAGATGATGAGGGAAAAGGAGACAACACGAAGGTAGAAGAAGACGAAGAAGAAAAAGCAAAGGTCCATGACGAGAATGACGTAACCCCAGGCAGCCTTGCATTCACAGCTGAATGTCAACCTTCCAGCGTCTTGGAAGAAACAGAGTTATCGATAAGCGGCCAGACTTAGCAATTTGGACCACACAAAAAG
This sequence comes from Pavona decussata, assembly GCF_977016875.1. NCBI lineage: Eukaryota > Metazoa > Cnidaria > Anthozoa > Scleractinia > Agariciidae > Pavona > Pavona decussata. The sequence continues at coordinate 871,974 of NW_028145762.1, read as the reverse complement.
CGGCAGGAAGAGGTTGTGTCAACTCTGGATGTACCTCTGGTCGAATTTGGCCGTGTTCCGAAAAGAAAACCGCTTCCAACTCCGCCAAACCAAAAAGAAAATGAGGCTGTGGAGAAAGGTTTGACATCAGCCAACGAAGGAAGTGCAGATGTAAATATCACCATCCAGCACGAGGATGAACCACCTGGCGATGTTGACGATGATAGCATTTCCCCAAAGGATATTCTCTGTTTCGCGTGGCAAATAGCTCAGGGAATGGTAAGTGAACAGCTCTAGAGATTGAAATCAGAGGTGATCTTAAAGTGTAAGAAGAGGAAACCCACTGAGAACTCTTTATTCCTACTTCTCCTAAATGGTGCCTGTTAGCTTTCGGACAATGTGGATGATGGAAGAGGACTGAAAATAGTCTTTGTATGACATGACTTTCTTCTTGTTTCTTCTCGTTTGTATTCATGCTGTAACTTACCAAAAATGGTCACTTATGCTAGGCATAGCTTCATAGTTAGCTCTCACAATGTTCACAAGGACATTTTACCATCACTTTTTACTAGCCGTCCATAATCTTCCAGTCTCATTTCTTCTGGCTATGTAGCCCTAATTTTAGATCACTGACTTTTTTTTATTCGTAACCTCAGAAATCAAGTTTAGAAGTTATTTGCATTCTAGAGCTGTCAAAATGGCTTTGTGTCCACGGCATTTGTAACTTACTCCATAGAGTAGGTCTTTCAAAATTACAGATTGCTGACAAGGCAAAGAAATCTCATGAAAATAGTTTCCATCCCGCTCCCAAATGAATTATTCCCTACCAAGCTTAAAACATTCTGTCACAAAAGGACCTAGTTCAACACAGGCATCCCAGGAGTAAAATTATATTTTCTATTTAGTTGCCACGCATCGTGCTCCATGCCGTATTGAGACCTTATACACCGTGTTAAATAGGAGTTGGAAGCAGTATGGCGTCGAAATCAATTTGTTTTGGCAAAAGAATTAAGATTGTTAAAATCCCAGGCTGCAGAACAGCTTGCTTCATGATGTTGGAGTGAATGTATAACTTCATGCGTCCAGTGACTGTACCACCAGGTACTGCGCTGGCGTAGGCGTGTGAACCGAGCCCTAAATTTGTTATGAGATCTTCGTTTTGTTGGCATCTTTTTCCAAAGAATATGTTATTTACGTTATTAAAATCCATTCCTATTTTCGCTCTGATAGGATTACTTGGCAAGCAGAGGATTTGTTCATCGTGATTTAGCAGCCCGTAATGTCCTTGTTGGTGAAGACAGAAAGGTGAAGATTTCTGATTTCGGTTTGCTACGCCACATGAGTGATGGGCAGATCTATGAGGTGCAGCACACAAGGAAACTGCCCATCAAGTGGACTGCACCTGAGGCGCTGGAGAACGGGCTATACTCTACTAAGAGTGATGTGTAAGTTTGTAAAAAGATATCACACGAATCGATCGTCTAGAGCATATTGGTATGTACTTGCTTATATTCCTCTCTACCGTGCGCAGTTTTAAGGACGGTGCCTACTATTGTTACTGCGCATACGTTCTGCCCATCTGGAGACACTCGTTTTTGCTATGGGTAATGCTCACTAATACAAGAGTTTTTTTGCGCGGTTTAAAACTATACGGAAAAAGTAGAACTTAGCAACTGCTCTTGGTTTCCCAAAAGAAAATTGGGGGTTACCATGCATTTTTAAGAGATAATTAAGTCTCAAAATTGGGAAAAGCTGCCACACATTGCTATATATTTTGGCACTTTTTAGAAATATTGTTGCTTAATTATCTCTGAAAAATGCAAGGTTACCCCAAATTTTCTTTTTGGATTCCTATAGTTCTTGCTAGGATCTGCTTTACTCGCATAGTCATAAACCGCACAAAAATACTTCTGTATTAGTAGGCACCGTCCTTAAAAACATCAAGATATTTGTTCCTGATTTTATGATAGAGCCTTTAATTTTGTTGTGGTTGAATTATAGTTATCATGGTTATAATCATCTTAGACGCCGTTGAATTGCACAGCAAGCTGGATAAACAAAATATCCAAATGAACACGAAAGCGGAAAACGAATGAACCAACGACCAGGAGAGCGAGAAGACAGCCGAATTTAACGAGTGGACTTTTAAACGGTGAATCAAATTCACAAAGGAAAGAACGCAACGAATGAAAAATAGAAAGTACGAGCGAATGCTAGAGTACTGAATAAACAGCTGAGCGACTGAGTGGTTTGCCACGTCCACAAAAAGACAAGAAGTGATCAAATGAATGTGCAGTGTAAATCAGAGAATTGTGCCGCCTAAGGCGCAAGGGAGTGGCAGATACTCCTACGAGTAATGTTAAAACTGTTTGTTTCTTTTTTTAATGCCTCTCTCAAATTTATCCCCTATGGCATTAAAATATTTAGTAACGTGACCACCTTGGAATTTTAAGCAATCTGATTGATTATCTTACGATGATCCATCGAAGTGGAGGTGTATGATTGTGGACTTTTTACCTCACAAAATTAATAAACGTCGAAGTAAATATTTACCAATATTCACCAAGCTCGCAACTCTATTTTTATATACTATAGCAGTGGATAAACAGCCCCAATTAGTCTTTTGTTTCTGGAATCAAGGAGAACAAAGCGTAAAATCAAGAAGAGTGCCGGGAAGAGGTGAAAGGATGGCAAATACTCGCATCAGGAGTTTGAGTAGCAAATCAGGGCGCACCTATAAAACACTTTTCGTCGGTTTTGTTCTTATCAGCATTAGGTAATTAAGCACCTTCAATGCCGCCTCTTTCCAAGGACTGAAATTCTCTTATTGTGTTGTTCAGAAGCGTCAGTAGCAATGTAATGGCCGAGCGTCAGATTGCGTCAAAACGGAAAGATTTTCGACTTCTGACTGCCATCAGTGACCTGCGAATTCAAACGTCCGTAGTTATTAAAGTCGCCACTGCCGATCTTTTTGGAGGTGAATTGTGTCAGGAACTCTGATATCCCCTAAATTGGTGTATTAGTTGAAACTAACAAGATAAATCTGCCTGCAATTTATTCCTACCCTAATCGTGTTTCTGTGGAAAAAAGAAAAAAAAGAAACGAATGTTTAGAAACGAAACGTCAGCACTCGCACCTCTTAACGGTGGCAGATTGATCAACTAAACATTCGTTTCTACTTCCCACCTCCGCCTCTGATCCATACCTTACTATTAGCTACTAGTCCCAGGAGAGAAACATTTAATCACTCTAGTTAAAAAAACAACTTGGACACTGGTTGTAAGCAAACTAGAGACAAACAATTAATTAATCAGTTTCTTAATACCTCTCGCTTTAGATGGTCTTTTGGAGTAGTTCTGTGGGAACTGGCTACTATGGGTAAGATACTGTTTTTGTGTCTTTATGCTGTTTAATTTCTAGGTTTACAAATATTGAATCCTTCCTCCTTCTCATTGTCCTGTAAATTAAAAACCGAAAATCTGCTTCATCCTGCAATTAAATCGTGCAAATACGACAATTACGCTGGTATTGTTTTCAGATTTCTTTAAAGTCTCAGAATTCGTCTTCGATCTGACATTACAGGTGGCATTCCATATCCAGGAATACGAAACGGGCGGATATGCCATCTTCTGAAAGGAGGATATCGCATGGAGAAGCCCAAGACGTGTAATAATGAGATGTAAGTAATTTACCGCTGAATCTTCAATCTTCTGTGGAAATGAATAAACTAAAAATTGTTGAATACGTAATGTACTCAAATGTGACTCCAAGAAGAATCTGTGATTGTCTGGATACCTCACCGAAAAAGAAAAAAATATGCAGTGAACCCAGCTCATAAGGCAAAGTAATGAATATGCTCACTGCTCTTTGGTTCAACAAATAATTGTTCCTGAGTCGACCTCGTATTGGTGGTTGGTAAAGAAAACAAGGGGGCTCACTTAATCCGGTCAGTTGATAGTTAGTACAGCTGGGTATCGGTGATCCGTTCCTAATGGAAACAAAAGGTGTTCACTCAATCTGGTCGCGTTACATTTAATACAGCCGAATATTGGTGAGTCCGTTGCTGAACTAAAACATGGGGGATTCTACCACGGGGGTTTTCCATGTTATTTGCCCATTGATCATCACAGTTTTATGTTGGGCGTAACGTTCTACTTGTTTTACTCCTACTCTTCCATTTGTTATTTGTTAGCCGAAATCGCACAACCATTTGTGACAAAGTATCGCCCGTCTGTGCCTGATCTTAAAAACATCATAATGAGCAAATGGCATCTTTTAGAAAATAAGACATTGCTGACAGAAAAAAAAATTAAAAACCCTCCAATGATCTCATATAGAAAGGGAAAGTCATTAAAAGACATACTCGTGAGAGCTAAACTGTGAAGGTCAAAGAAACTAAATCTCGACCTATATATAGAAGCCGTGTTTGGCCTGCCAACATTATATACAATCTATTCAAAAAAAAATTTGCTTGACAATTAAGAAGCGCTACACTCCAGTTAGATATTGCAAGGTAATAAGAAAATTAAAAATGTGACCTTTGAAAGGTGCAGAGTATTTGTAAAATCGTGAAAAGACATGGAAAATTTCTCATGTATATTTTTCAAAGTGAATAGAAAACGTTTCTCCATATTTTTTAAAAAAATCTAATGGCAACACTCGCCGAAGATTTTGACGGTTCCAATCAGCAGCAAATTGCAGTAGCCGTCACGGTAGGTGTTTCCACAATATCGAACAATAGTTTATCATTCTACTGAATTTTCTACCTGTGTCCAAAATATACGACTTATTTTATTTCAACAGATACCAGTTAATGATGGACTGTTGGGAACACGGTCCAGACGAGCGTCCAACGTTTGCACAACTGATATCAACATTAGAAAGGATGATGACGGTCGACGCTCCTTATTATGATTTTAATCAATTCGATGAACGTGAGCCATGCTACAGTAGCGCAGCTGGAAGCACCAGCAAAACTGTTGAACAGGAAACAGAGCTGGAAACAGAGGTGTAATTGTTTTAATATTGTTGATAGAGACCGCATTATTAGCAATAGCTTTTTTTTAGTTTAAACTCGTTGGGTAAGCAGTAGATACTTGAAAGAGATACTTGTAAGGCCGTGGCCAACGTTTAATAAGCAGTCAATAGTAGTTATACTAATAGCAATAGAATAATAATCCATCAATTACCTTATTAATAGTATTAGAGCTACTTAGAATGGTATTTAGTTGAGTGTCGATGGTAATTTCGTGTTAGCTTTGGTTTTGCTTGAAGCAGTCAAAAGTAGTAATACTAACAATAATGAAGTAATAATCTTTCAATTATATATCCCTCAATAATGGTAGAAGAGCTACTTAGAATAGTATTTAGTTGAGTGTCGATGGTAATTTCGTGTTAGCTTTGTTTTTACTTTATGACGTTTTGTGATTGGACAGCAAAACTCTCACCACTTTCTCAACCAATGAGAAGCAAAACTAAGCCAATTGTGAACTGCTCACGATTGGATTTTATTTTCCCGCCCTTGATGCCAGTTCGCGAATTGTGTCCAGAGTATTTGCTTCGAATTTTAATAGTTTCATTTTGCTGTTTTCGTCTGTGTTTGATCTGCTATAGTATAAATTTCTTTCATAGAGTATAAATTTCTGGTTTGCTTTTATTGGTCAACTATTCAATGCAACTCGTCATATTAGGTTTGGTTTTAGGCAAGCTGATGCTGACACGTGGTTTCATCAGACTGAACTTATGCTCCAACGCAAGAAGAAGAAGTGTTGAATGTTTGACTATGAAACCAACAATCAGTGTCATAAACAGAGCAACATTTATATATGAGGCTGTTGTCTGACACCCACACCCTTTTATTGCGTTATTCTTTGAAAACAAAACCTGTTCAGATAAAATTTAAGCAACTAATTTGTAAGCTGTATGTAGGAGCCCAATATGTGGCTGTGTGAAAAATGTTAAGCGCGCCACACGTGTTATGGCGTTATTCCTTAAGAGCCACTGTCTGTAAATATCGAGAATCTGGCGTCAGTCGTGAAATTTTCAATTTCTTCATATTTTGCCCAAACAACCTCTATAGTGAGTTATTTTCGAAAATACTATTCAAAAGTCCTGAAGCGCTTTAGTTTTTTCGAAATCTTAGAAAGTTCGAAAAACGCCATTTTGGCCTTCCGGCGGCGTCGAAACTACAATAAAATTATGCATTTTCTTTTCGCTCGTTCAAATTAACGCAATAACATCTATCGATGTACTTTGGTTAACTCATAACAGATCTCTTGATCTCCCTGAATCACTAAATTATTTTGAGAAAGCTGTTGAAAACGTCTTGTTTTTGGCTGTTACAATTACCCTAGTTACAGCGCTTTAGCGGATAAGCTAATTTTAGCTAACTTTAACAGCAACGAAAGCCCACTGGTACATGTAATTTGAAGTTGAAATTAGCATGGTCTTAAAGCCCATTCTTTATAGTTTGTTGTATAAAAATTGACAAAATTGCTAAGGCGGCCCGACAAAAGTGTTCTGTCGAGAGACGGAAACGTGAAGTGTACTCTGGAATTTCGACCTTTCACGAAGCGAACATGAAGCATCCCGATTCCGAACAGAACCGCACATTGTAAAATCTACCGATGGAAACCTGTTTCGAAATCCTGGATGCATCAAAACAGTCTTGTACTCAAAGCTACAATCCCTTTTGATTGGAAATATTATTTAATATGTTAACACTTCTGGAAAACAGGAGACGTGTGGTTCAAGCCGTGAAATATGTAATCCAACGCCGCGCCGAGCAGATATCTACAGTACCACGCACGTGTACACGACGCAAGATTGCTATTTCGTTCCGCTATTATTTTACCGTTAAAACTAAAAAGAAAATTCTCAATATCCTGCATGTTGTCGTCTTCCTTCGTTCATTCTTATCTCGAGATTTTTGAGCTCTGAACAGAACACGTCACATGCCAAAAAAACAAAACAAAACAAAACAAACAAACTGGGCGATCAAATTCCAAGACAAATGCAAATAGCTACAAATTCAGGCCCGATTTATTATTCAGTTGATTAAGACACCGCACATTTATTTTATATTCCAGTGATAAGGCATAATGAACATCAAATTATTATGTAGACAAAGTACAAACAGACTATCAGCAATGTCAAAGTACCATGGGAAAGCAACTGTTAACAAGGTAAACAAAACAATTTCAACCTCACCGGTCATTTTGCAATCCTTGAGCAACTGTGGTGAATTCCTTGCATAAAATGCTTCTATAGTTATGTATGCCAGACTTGCTTCTATAGGTATATTTGGCAACCGGTAGACTTGTTTCCTCCAAAGGATGTGATAAAATTTACACTGGAGTATTGCAATAATCTTCCGTCAGGTACAAAAGTTGCTTTTATAATTGGTCAATCACGCGCCTTTGGTTCAGATTTCTTCCTCTACAAAACTATCCAGAACGTCGTTTGTGGCCAGATTGAAGTAGTTTTGTTAACCTGTCCCAATAACTTTTTTTCTATGGGAAGTTTGCCAATGGTTACTGTTATGGCCTTGTCGGGAGCCGTGTGTAAATACATGTATGCGACTTTGGTTGGTGGTCTGGGCGGCTCTAGTTCAGAGAATCCAGCAACTGTTGGAATGCGTGACAGTCTATCGCGCGTCCAAGGGCATCTCGCATTTTGCTAAGAAAGGACAGTTAGCGACGATTGTGGAGTGGACAGTGAATCAAAATTGCTGCTTTCCCGAGCTGAGCAGGTAAGGTGTCAAATTATTATAAACTTCACAGTACATATTGTCACGGTTTTTAGCGCTCAAATCAGTGGAGCCGCGCGCGTTGCGCGTTGGGAGGAGGTAGGGGGGTGGGCATTGGAACTAGAAGGTGGAAAAATCACAGGAAATTTTTCAACAAGGCTGCTGCTAAGGACTTGTTTTGTTTGGCTACTGTGTTGAAATGCAAATGGTTCTTTTAGGGCCTAAAAATTAAAATAAAATTATTTCCAAAACAAAAGTTGAAAAAATCCAATGGCTTAAAAAAATTGTCTAGCATCAATATCCCTAATTCCTTCACTGTCCACGCGCCCGAAAAAAAAAAGAAAAAGGAGAGAACGGTCGGTCCATTGGAAGATTAGGACTTCTAGCTAGCAGGATTCCAGCTTAATTCTAGCTCTGAGAGTCAGAGCCCTTGCTCTGAAACGAGGATGATGATGATGATTTAAATATGAGCGAGCACGATACACTCCATTTTTTTTTAGTTTGTAACTTTAAATTTAAAGTGAAATAATTTATTTAATGTCAAAATCACAGGGAGTACTTGCGCAATCTCCCGAGCCAGAGGCTCATGATAAAGTGCTTGACAATAATTTTGAGTAGATTGGAATTCAATTTGATTTTTGAGGAGAGGGGGAAATCGGGGTACTCGGAGAGAAATCTCTCCGAGCAAGGACGAGAACCAACCATTAACTAAGCCCTCTTATGACACTGAGAACTAGAATCGAACCCGGGACATATTCAAACCAAACTTCCGGAATAACTACCTACATGATAATGACGACGAGGTGTGCTCCTTTTTCATCTTTTGTCATGTTCAGCCAAGCCTGACGTTTCGGCTCGTTTGATGGATGCCAGACGGCTATGCCATGCTGATGAGCCCGAACTTGGCAGTTGTCTACACAGGACTACACACTCAGAGCAAGAGGGAGAGTCGTAATCTTCCAAGGGACCAACTGTTTTCTCTTCTTACCATTTTTTGTTTGTTTGGTTGGTTTTTTGTGGTTCGCAGAGGGTAAGGGCCAGGATGCTGATGCTTCTGAGCAACTGAATTCTTTTTTCAACTTTAGTTTTGGGAATAAATTTTATTTTTTAGGTCCTGAAAGAACCATTTGCATTTAAACACAGGAACCAAAGAAAACAAGGCCTTAGCAAGAGCCTTGTTGAAATTTTTCCTTTGACTCAATGTGCGCGAGGTTTTCCACCTTCTAGTTTCAATGCCCACCCATATCCCCCCTCCCCCCCCCCCCCCGCTAACTCCCAACGGGCGCCTCCACTGATTTGAGCCCTAAAAACCGTGACAATGTGTAATCTGAACCTTGCAATTATTTGACACCCTACCTGCTCGGGAAAGCAGCAATTTTCATTCACTGTCCTCTCCACCATGGTCGCTAACTGTCCTTTCTTAACAAAACGCGAGATGCCCTTGGACGTCCATTATATATTCTTAGTTTTCACATGACGTCATAAAAAAACTGAAATTCATAACTAAACACAATTTTGGGTTTTTATCTTCATCACATATAAGAAAATCTAAATTTCCATCGGCTTGCTTGTTTTCAGCAGGATAGCATTCTTTGTTTTGAAAATAGAGCAGTTTGAATTTTAGATTTTTGCGCAGTACGTGACAGAAGGATTGCTGCTCTAAACATGTCACGTACACGAAAACATCGATTCGCCTCGAGTTTTTTTTAGGTCTGATCAGCTAACATGTAATAGAAGCGTTAATGTCAATGTGTGAAAGTTCAGCAGGGAGAAGAAAGGCTTTGAAATAGCCAAGGTAAACTCCAGATGTTTTTGCTGGTTTCCGGCCGCCATGTTGGTGCCCATCAGACGGGGCACCAACATGGCGTCCCATACTAAACCCTGTAATTTTCCGTGGTACATTTTCTCGAATAACTCGATTAGGAGATATCGCACAGCCCTGTGGCTTTCACACGTTGTTTATGTATCCCTCTTCTACAACATATCAATTTCTTGACTTTATCTATTAAATGGTTGAGGATTTTATTTTTTCACTTGCGTGACGATGCGTGAGGTGAAAACCACCTATACACCCCGCGATAGACTGTCACGCATTCCACAGTTGCTAAAGCCGCACAGGCACCAAGTCGAATATTTACACACCGCTCCCGACAAGGCCATAACAGTGCCCGTTTGCAAGCTTAAGCTTCCCAGAAAACAAAAGTTATTGGGACAGGCGAACAAAGCTACTTCAAAATACGGCCACAAAAGACGTTCTGAAACGTTTTGTAGAGGGAGAAACCTGGACCATATGGCGTGATTGGTCAACTATAAAAGTAACTTTTGTACTTGACGGAAGGTAATTGCAATACTCCAGTGTAAATTCACAGCCTTTGGAGGAAACAAGTCTCCCGGTTTGCTAACTTTACATAAAGGAGCAAGTTTGTCATACGTAGCTATAGAAGCAAGGAAGACCGGTGAGGTTGACATTGTTTTGTTTACAACTACAAATTTATTAAAGCTTGTTAACAGTTGCTTTCCCACGTTACTTTGACATTGCTGAAAGTTTGTTTTTACTTTGGCTACGAAATCAGTTGATGTGCATTATGCCTTATCACTGGAATATGAAATAAAAGTGCAGTTGTCTTAATCAACTGAATAATAAATCGGGCCTGAATTTGTAGCTATTTGCCTTGGAATTTGATCGCCCTGTTTGTTTGTTTTCTTTTTTGGCGTGTGGCGTGTTCTGTTCAGAGTTCAAAATCTCGAGATAAGAATGAACGAAGGAAGACGACAACATGCATGATATTGAGGATCTTCTTTTTAGTTTTAACGGTCAAATAATAGCGGAACGAAATAGCAATCTTGCGTCGTGTGCACGTGCGTGGTACTGTAGATATCTGCTCGGCGCGGCGTTGGATTACATATTTCACGGCTTTAACTTCACGTCTTCTGCTTTCCAGAAGTGTTAACATATTAATATTTTCAATCAAAAGGAATTGTAGCTTTGAGTACAAGACTGTTTTGATGCATCCAGGATTTCGAAACAGGTTTCCATCGGTAGATTTTACAATGTGCGGTTCTGTTCGGAATCGGGATGCTTCATGTTCGCTTCGTGAAAGGTCGAAATTCCAAAAAGTACACTTCACGTTTCCGTCTCTCGACAGAACACTTTTGTCGGGCTGCCTTAGCAATTTTTATACAGCAAACTATAAAGAATGGGCTTTAAGACCATGCTAATTTCAACTTCAAATTACATGTACCAGTGGGCTTTTGTTGCTGTTAAAGTTAGCTAAAATTACCTTATCCGCTAAAGCGCTGTAACTAGGGTATTTGTAACAGCCAAAAACAAGACGTTTTCAACAGCTTTCTCAAAATAATTTAGTGATTCAGGGAGATCAAGAGATCTGTTATGAGTTAATCAAAGTACATCGATAGATGTGATTGCGTTGATCTGAACGAACAAAAAGAAAATGCATAATTTTATTGTAGTTTCGACGCCGCCGGAAGGCCAAAATGGCGTTTTTCGAACTTTCTTAGATTTCGAAAAAACTAAAGCGCTTCAGGTCCTTTGAATAGTAGGTTGTTTGGGCAAAATATGAAGAAATTGAAAATTTCATGACTGACGCCGGATTCTCGATATTTACAGACAACCTGTTAAGATAAAATGTAGCCAACTAATTTGTAAGCCGTGTGTAAGAGCCCAATATCTGGCTGTGTGAAAAATGTTAAGCACGCCACACGTATCATGACGTCATTCCTTGAAAACAAAACCTGTTAAGATAAAATTTAGGCACCTAATTTGTAAGCTGTATGCAGGAGCCCAATATGTGGCTGTGTGACAAATTGTAAGCGCCCCACCCTTGTTATTGCGTTATTCCTTGAAAACAAAAACTGTTAAGATAAAATTTAGGCAACTGATTTGTAATTGTATGTAGGAGCCCATTATGTGGCTGTGTGAAAAATGTTAAGCGCGCCACCCCTGATATCATTATGGCGTTATTACTTGAAAACAAAACCTGTTTAGATAAAATTTTGGCACCTATTTTGTAAGCTGTATGTAGGGGCCCCGCCGACCGGTCAGTTCAATAGGGAGAGCATCGAACTACCGTGCGGGAGATCGCGGGTTAAAACCCCGGCCGGACCAACACTCAGTGTCAGTTTTAATAACTGAGGAGAAAGAACTGCCTTTGTAATGACATCTGCAAACGGTTAGAATTTCTAGTCCTCTCGGATAAGGACGATAAATTGTAGTTCCCGCCTGACAACACTTGTTCCTAATAATTTATGGGACGGCAAAGAACCCACACACTGTTCGAAAAGTGTAGGGGACGTAGTCCACGGCGAGTTGGTGTATCCGTTATCTCTGATTTCTTCTGTCGCGCGAAATATAGACTGACAGCGCTGACATCCGATCTCACCACACAGAAGAATTGTAAACCGCCATGAGACTATGTGATCGTGTGCGGTGTATAAATACTAAATACTTTACCATTATATTTGGTTATTTGACAAATGGTAAATATACCTTGCATGGTTCGTGTTAGTAATTCAGATAAAATATTTTAGATGCCCAATTTGTAACCTTTATGTAGCATTTTCGTAGTTCAGATATCTTAGAAACCTATGCCATGATCATCTGATCATATTGCTATGCATGCAAGTCAGTTATACAAATGTGATTTACACTTATTCTCGGTTAAAAGGAGCTATACGTACTTTTACCATTTACGGTAAAACATAGTACGAATGGTAGGGACAAAGTTGTAGTTGTGGCAACGTAATGATGCCTTTTAGTACTATAGTAATAGTAGGACACTGAGTACAGGTCCAGTTATATGCGATATATGTCTTGTAATATTCTTTAATTGCTGTAAGTTAAGGAAGAAGTAGAGGAATCATTTAAGCCAATAAAGAGAAACTGTAATATTACCGCAGTCATGAGTTAATAAACTATTGCTGGCCAGAGAAAGAGTCTGTTCCGCGATCGAGGACATTAGGCCCAGTCAATGATATTAATTTTTGATGGTCATCATCAAACTAACTGCAACAAACTGCTCCTCAACTCCATGCATCAGAGGCTGATCCACTTGGCAAAAAATCCCCCAAAATACATTAATCTCTGAGCCCTAACTACAGGCTACCCAGGTCGAGTAGTATCATAATTTAAACAAAAACGTTTTGTTGCTGTTTTCATATAAATAAGTCTAGACAAATTTGGAGAACATCCCTCATCGCATTGCTGTCGTCTGACAAGAATAAGAAAGCTTAAAACAAGAAGACTGCCAACAACTGAACCCTCTTTATACAGGCCTGCAGAGTGAACTTACTACCACGAGACAGTCTCCTGTAGCTCAATGGTAGAGCACACGAACTTGTACAGACCGCTTTTCATTCGAAGAAAGGCGCGTGGAAACAATGATTACAAAGGCCAAAAGTCTAACATGATCCGTATCGGCTCTGTTTATTTTAAGTCACTAGCTGAGATCAGGCGATTATCGACAGACAAAAAATTAACAAAAATACATGCAGCTTGAGCCTGTCCTACTGTTGAACCACAAACAAGAAGGTCAAAGACTGTAAGGCTTGTAATCTGCACGAGTTGCGTGAAAAAATACTGTCGCTTCTAGCGCAGATCAAACATAGTCAAGACGTTCAACGACGTCTCTGCTCACGTGGATCTTCTACAGTCTCGTATGAAAAGATGTCATCGCACTTGATGTGTCTCCTTGCGTCACATACACGCAATGCCTAAACGCTTGAGAGGCTGTTACATGGCTCCTCAAGATATTGTAAAAATGTATGAAGTAACAATAACAACAACAACCAAATATGACCCAATTTTAGTGTCTTCAGAGTTCACTAAGAAAATGTCTCTTTTTTCAAGAATTTTTCTGGCTCCTCGACGGGGTCATATTCCTAGGCCTATCAAGGAACTTCCTTTTTCTAGACTGAGTCACGAGAAGGAGTACTTGCGGACACGCCCTTCCTGCCTAGGGAAAACTTTAGTAGCCTTGGCAAAGGGCCACTGATTTCTGGTGCAAGACTCCTCCCGGATCAGGACAATGTCACAGATTTGGCTGCATGGACTGACATTGTTCCATTTCTGACGCCTCTTTAGTAGTATACAATATTCTTGTTGCCATCGGCACCAAAACTGCTGCGCCAAGTACTGCACTCCACACCACCGTTTCTTCGTGTAAGGATTCGGTCGAAAGAAGTTTGCTGGAGGTGATTGCACTAGTTTAGCCTTACAGGTGAGCAGGTGATTAGGTGTGATGGGCTCGAGAACGGCTGGATCTGATAAATTGTCAGCAGTGAGAGGATAGCTATTCACGATGTTTTCTACTTCTGTGAACAGCGTGCAAAGGGCTTCGTCATCAAGCGCTGGGCATGGTAAAAAAAGACCAAAAAGGACTGATCGCACAGTGCGAATAACTCGTTTCTAAATTCCTTTCATATGGGAGGACGACCACACGTTCATCTTGAACTCGATCAGGTCCCAATCTTGAGTCAGCAGGAAGTTCCTAACGAAGTTAGTGTTTACTTCTATCATCGCAGCATTCTTCAACGCGCTATAAAATTTGTCTTTGATCACTTCTTAGTTCACGAACTTTGCCTCTTTGGTTGATAAAATTGCCGAAGGGCGTTCATAAATCAATTTGTTTCCATTGAATTTAGGGTTTCCAAGTGAATAGCTCTAGAAAAGAGGTATGTAAAAATTAAACCCTAACGTTTCAGTTCTTTCCGACCCTCTTTAATATACCAGAGACCGAAAACGTCCATGTATATGTACGTAAAGGGAGGGGCAGGAGTGAGATGCTCTTCAGGTTGGTCAGCCATCTTTTGCACCTGGACAGGCCCGCGTAACTTGCGACAAATAGTACACTTCTGAAGTTGAGAAGAAACAGAGTAGCCGCCATTTATAATCCAATAGCCAGCTTATCGAAGTGCATTGTGGGTCATCTTACCCCCTTGGTAGTGTTGATCTTTGCTGTGGTACTTTCTGATGAGCAGTTCTGTTATTTGACTGTTCTTCGGTATGACGATGGGATGTTTAACCTTAAACGCTAAGGTTGCTTTCGGGAGTCTACTCTAAATATTCTTCTATCATCAAGAAAGGGATCAAGTGGAAAGAGTGAGCTGGTCTGCTTCAGCGCTTCATTTCTGGTGTGGGCCTTTTGGTGGTTTTAGAACATGAGGCTTCTTCGAAGGACTTCAATGTCGTTGGCAAAATGCGAGAACTTTATTCACTTGAGGATTACTTTTTGCGCTAGGCGCATTTCTTCCAGAGTGTTGGAGGACCTTTTTTGGTCTTGTATTGTACTTCTTGTTAGGACGTCTCTTTTCAATCATTCTCTGGATGCGGACGAAGCTCCTTTTCAGACGACTGTAAGGGACGGATGGCTGGATGGCTGGATGGCTGGTCTGACTATAGACTTTGAGGAAAGATTTTCGTTTCTTTTCGTTTCTTTAGGTTTAGGAATTGCATAACTTAAAATGAGGAGTGCTGCTTTGACCTTCTTTTAATACTTCTGCATGTTCTGGATCTAAATAAGGGAGTGGTTCTAGGTTCAACACTGTCACGTTAATGTCCCATAATAAGTTCCGACCCTTTAAGCTTTACAGTGCAGGTAAATCAATTAATTGATGCCTAACATTTGGTTTAATCGTGGTTTACTTCTGAATTAAAGTTGTATTTTATTCTTACTTACATGTGTATAACAGTCAACTTTTGTCGTCAGTTTTGTTTGTTTTTTACGCTACGAAACAATAAAATAATTTGTTTGTTTGCTTTGTAATTGCTTACGGGTGAATGTTCTTGCGATGCGCTTGAAAATTGATCCTTAATTCTACTCGGCCACTACTCTGTATATAAGGGTGAATTTCCCTACAGAAGTGTTTGTCATGCGCCATGTACTGGTAAGTAACCTGTTTGCAAGCGAAGTTCATGAACTTGTGTTATTTTTAGCACGAATTGCCGAGCGTGAATTTGTAGCGCCAAACGAAATACAAAAACGTACTATCTCCGCTTCCACAAGGTGCACAGAGACGATTGAAACGGCAAAATACTCTCTCTTTACGGCTGGTATTCACTAGAAAGCTGTTTATGACGTGCTCTCTATTAATGAATAAGTTTTTCGTGCTCGGGTAAGGGTTTGTTAATATATTTATTTGTTTATTATTCTGGCTTGTAATCCGCTGCAGTCAT
The DNA here is from genome assembly GCF_977016875.1 of Pavona decussata. Classification (NCBI taxonomy): domain Eukaryota; kingdom Metazoa; phylum Cnidaria; class Anthozoa; order Scleractinia; family Agariciidae; genus Pavona; species Pavona decussata. The sequence goes on along the minus strand of NW_028145762.1, from coordinate 856,057 downwards.
CATTTCAAGCAGCTAGATAATGTATAAAAAATCATAATTAAGATATCTCCCTGTGATGTTTTGTCTTGAAATCCCACAAGTACAGTTTATTATACTAAGTGCCATAGGCAGTCACAAAATATAGTGCGCTGGGTACAAGCTTGAACAACTTGTTATAACATACACAGTACCACTGTACTGGTAATATTCTTTCAGACTCTACAAAACAGTCCGGTGGACAAAAAATGTGATGTCAGACTGTTTAAGTCTTCGTGTAGACATTTCCTCTAAATTGTCGCAAGCCCTTGACATGAGGTCTGACAATTGCTCGTTTCCTGTGAACATTGCATAATCCATCAGTTGCTGTGTTAATTAACGGCTTTTTGACAGGCATGTCAAATTTGATTGGTTTTCACTTAATCTTATAAATGTTCTTTGGAGTCAGTCACGTTTTAACTGGTTAAGGTGTCCCCTAGATGGAGGAACTTTGGAACCCAGAAAGAGTGTCTCGTTCACCAGAATTGAGGTGTCCCTTCAATAGAGGTAACGGATGCAAAGATTATATAAACAATTTTCCGGGACCAAATTTTGTGTCCCCTGAATGGAGGTATCCCCTGAATAGAGGTGTCGCAAAGGAGAGGTTCCACTGTACCAGTACTTTCAAAGATTCTTGAGCATGCTGCGCATCCAATGATTTCACCTTTCTGCAAGCGCACAAGTTATTTTCAAGGTATCAATCTGGCTTCCGTCCACGCCACTCCCCTTCGACGATCCTCGTCCTTGTCATAACACACTACTGTAGAACACTGACAAGAATCTTTCAACGGAACTAGTCTTTTAGACTCGAGTAAAATCTTCGATACTTTGGACCATGACATTCTCTTCAAACACTATCCTCATTTGATTTAGGCGCTCAGCTGTGCAATGGTGTAAGTCTTACTTGGGAACCGTAATTAATCAGTATTTGTTAATGAAACAGTTGCAGAACGTTAAAAGATCATATCTGGCGTGCCTTAAGGCTACGTCCTGGGGTCATAGTGTATATCAATCACCACCCACTAATTACAACTAACTACTCTGTGGAAACGTATGCCGACGACACCTCGACAGAATTTGCTATAGCGCTAGTGATTCAATTACCTCAATAGAAAGTGCACTGTCATCTCCTTAACTCCCTTCGAAGCAACTTTACTTAACTTTAGCAAACTAAGATACCGGTATTCATCTAAAGGGAAAGCTGTAGAAGACTTGTCTATCTTTGTTGAGAATAATTACCTTGAGATGGTTTACAAATTCAAATATCTTGATATCCACATGGACTCTACCCTTTCTTGTAAGGATCTTATAAGCACATTGGGAAAAATGGTCTCTTCCCCGATTGTCATGCTTCGGAGGGCACAAGTGATCTTGCTTGAGTTTTTTTTCCTCCAGGTGCACTTTGTATTTTTTAAGAATATATTAAATGTTAGTTAATTGACTGCAACTAGATAAGTGACTTCTACAATGATTTCTTTTTTTACGACTTTTCTGGTGCTAATGACGTGTGTGTTGCTTATAAATCCACCAAAATGCAAACCCTACAGCTACACTTTAACAGCATCAAACAGTCGATCTAAATCACTGTGAAAGAGAAACAAAGCGGGGGATATACTTCCATGATATCAACATTCCTCGACAATGGCTTCCAACTTTCATCTAACGTTTACCGTAAACCTACTTTTTCCAGCGATAATTGACTTTTGAGTCTCACAAACTGGTTCTGTCTAAAGAGGGCTGATGTCAAATTTCTGATCTAGCCGAGGAGCCAAAACTATGTCATAAGAGAAATAAGTACGCGACACTGATTTTTCTAGAGGTTAATAAATCGAAAAAGATCACCTCCGTCATGAACAATAACAACTAAGAAAGCTGTTGGGAAACATCTTAAAATTTTACTGTATATCAGTGGCAAATCTGTGCTGATCATGAGGATATTTAGTAATTGTGACAAAAACGTTACATGCAAGTTTTACCAATCCTTCGGAAATCTGATTTCCCAACAAAAAAAGAACCGGAATCCATCCCCTGTATAAAAAAATCAAAAACAAAGGGCAAAGTTGCCTCTCGATTGAAATAACACCAGCAAACAGTGGATACAAAGCGAATACACCAGTCACGGCTGACAGAGCAATGTTTACTAGACTTTACAGTCAACCCAGGTCACGCGTAAACGATATTTTTGAAATTTGAACGGAGTTTTGAAATTTACATGTCAGTTTTCAAAATCGTCAACGAGATTTCAGAGTTCCCGTATAAATTTCCTTAGCTTATTGACAGTATAAAGCTATGAATTTTTCTTTACATTGCAAAATTGAATATTTCAAGAATAACAATTGCTTCCCAAGTATTTTGAATCTTTTTTTTTTTTCAGTTAATGCGTCTTTTTCGGAACGATTTCCAGAGAGATGTCCATCATTTCAGTCACACGTCGGACATTACAAAGAGAAATTCGAATGTTCATTTCATTCTTGGAATTACTGTTCACGCGTGACCTGGATTGACTGTAAAACACTCCACATTTTTGTACTGTTAGTCTTACCAATGCGCAGCCTTTCAAGGGAAAGACTTGATCGAGCCAGGAAACCGAAATTAGGACTGGAAAGACTCACCTCACCTTTTCGGCACTTCGCACCCTGCGAGTTCGCACCGATTTCGCATCCGTCTCCGTGAATTTTAGATTGAGCTAAATGACATGATCATTAACCTCAATCATAGATGCAAATAAGTCGGTCAATAAGTCGTAGCTGGAAACATACATCCATCTGGTGCGCAGCGAGGGAAAGTGTACGTCTGAGCTACAGTTAACGGAATATTTGTTACTTAACCATGACAGTTACATTTTGAACATTACAGTGAAACCGAAATTCAAAAAAACGGCGATAAGATATAAAGTAAAATCAATTACCAGTGAAGTTTAATTTAATCTCTCTTGCAAATTCTCTAACTGAACTTTATAGATTTGTTGGACTCAGTCGACATTTCTTTCTGCGACAAACTGTCATTTTTGGTTAGTTGTTGTTGTTGTTGTTGTTGTTTGTTTCATGAATTAACAATGGTCGTGGTCAAACGAAAACAATTTTACCTAAGGAAAAGGACGATTAACCAGTACAAAGCGGTTTTGTGCGTAGTCTGTTTCCATGTTAAGGTTAAGGTGACCAATGCAAATTTCCCTTGATAAAACCTTAGATAAAAGGTAGGGAAGATCGGTTTCCGCACATAAACCAACCAATGTAACCTCGTGCTTTGACAACAAACTTGATAGCTTTGATCGTTGATTGTCAATTACAGGAAAGGAAGATTCATAACACGGAATCAGAGAAACAATTTTCGTTTTTCTAATAATCTACAAGTCACGAATTAAAACTAATGAAAGGAAAGTTAAAAAAAATCTTCAAGTCCAGCGAGTTTAATAACACAGCCACCAAAAGCAAAGCAGTTACTTGAAATCACTCGATAGTCAGTCGATCACTACCGATTTCTTCCCGCTCTAGTTTGTACTGTGGTAAGCAAGCGATTAATACTTCTGAATCTTTTTCATTCATAAGCCAGAAGAATTGGAAGTTATGCAAGCAAGAATTTCTCATTCATTAAGGTGAATTTTTACTATAGCGGAAGTTCAACGTGCACACCAGGGTAAATATTAAAAAATTATAAAAGGGGTGAAATAACAGAAGCTTGTCTAGACGGTTTACGTTTAAGCAATCGGCCCACACATCGACTTTTAATTATTTGGGTTGAATATACCTGCAGGCAACAGCTAATTTTATAAAGCATTAATCTTTCGTGTGCCCTCTTGGGTTGAATATACCTGAGGGTAACAACTAATTTTCTGTCACATTAATATTTCCTGTGCCCTCTTTGGTAGAATGTACCTGAGGGTAACAGCTAATTTTCTTTCGAAATAGAATATTAATTATTGTTTTTATTTTCTGTCTTACGTATTTTTTTCCAAAAGAGTAGAAATTATCTTTTGAATTAAAATGATTCTTATTTGGAGAAAGAAAAATGCAAAACATATTCTGCTTCGAAACGTTATAGTTTAAATAAAGCACAGGTTGCTGTCTAGTTTTATTAAGAAATTGAAATGCGCAAAAATTATCTTTCGATCGTTTTTATTTATTCACAGAAAAATAATATAATTATGTTTAGACAGAAGATTATTTAGCTTTTTTAACTCGGAAAAATATAAAATTCGGAAGTAGAGGAAAGATAGTATAATTATATTAAAATATAGTAAAGTTTATGACATCGTTTTTTTAAAACCACAAGAAGACTTACTATTCAACAGCGAAAATAAAACGTAATCTCGTCAAACGATACTGTTGTAGGTCTAAAGAAGTTAGCCAAATTGCCTCTTTTTAAAGATCTTTTTCTCGAAAACTTCATGGGTTAAGTAATAATTATTTCAAAAAACTAGGGCGAGTATTTCAGTGGGGTTGCTCCTTGTTAGATTGTCCAATTGTTAGCGTTATTACAGCTACCTCAGACTCGCTTGTTTGGTTTTTTTCGCAACTGTCCAACTTTGTTTTATTGGGCTTCTGAACTCATCCACCTGAACAGAAAAAGGTGGTCTGATTGATTAATTAACGTCATGAATAATTAATGAGCTTGAGACTGATATAATTAGCAGAAAATCTTCGACTCCATATACGCTTGATTGGACGGGTTCACGATTTATAAGGGACATTTAACCCTTTCCAATCCCCGCATTCCCCTTGAATGATGTGCCTGCCCGTCAAACCCAATGGAAACCCTGATCGATCCAATTACGATTCATCGTTAAGTTTACTCACTGCAGAAATCTAGTGGAAAATTCTCTTTCTGTCAAATTTACGAGTCGCAAAAATATGACGGATTTTAGAGATTCCGCAACCTCGGAAAACTCGCGGATACATGAGTTTAAGTAACGGGTTTCCACGAAGCCGCAGCTGCGGAACCGTAACATACACACGTGTTTCCCGCAACGGTTGCTTGAATTTCCGTTTGCGGAACTTTAAGTTTCCGTTAAGAATCTGTCACAAAAAAGGAAACGAAAATGCTCTATTTCACCCTGTGTTAAAATTGATGCTTTTGAAACCCTTGACTCAAGTTTTCTCAAATATCCAATTGGAGGAGGGGGTATGCAGTTTGGCTCCTCTTCCTAAGCGGTCCTCAGTGACGTAGTTGTTTTGTTATTGTTGTTGTTGTTGTTGTTGTTGTTGTTGTGTGTTGTGGTTTTTTTGTTTACTTTAAGATAGACTAGTTAAGTTTAGTTTAGTTTTTACCATGATAAAATTTAAAACGGTAAAGAAACATGGTAGAGAATGTGACGTAAAAAAATTGGCAACAACTTAATCTTCAAAAGGTTGCCTCGTACATTAACATACACACTTAAGGCAACAGGGAAATTTTTGTTGTTATGCTGCATCTCTATAGAGTACTCGGGGATATGGGACAAAAATACTTTCCACGCTCGTGTAGAAATGCAGCATACGGAGGGTCTCTTTCGCTGAGAAAAGGAGGATGGGAAAAGGATTCTGAATGGAGACCCACTCGGAAATCTTTTCCACGTTATTCAAACTTCATATGCCATTGCATTTATTTATCATGGATAGGATATCAGTTTCTCCATTGGTGAACAGAAATTTTCAAATTCTATTTTCATGGCGCCTAACTGGGGTTATAATTCCATGACCATGCATCGTGCCCGGGGAGGGGGTATTTAAAAGTCGTCATTAAAAGTTGTCTCGTGTGAATGACCTTTAAGTCGCTTGAGAATTTCTTCAACGCATCAAGATGATGCTGCAATGGCGTAAATTATAAACACGGCCAGGATCACAGTCCTAACCAAAACGGTTTTCAGCCTTTTTTTATACGTTGCATAACCCTACAAGAAACTAAAACGTAAAAGAAAGGGTTAAAGAGGGATGGACCCACAACATGTTACGACGAGAACTAATGGCCGAGCCCGGTATATCCTCCAATTCCTGATAAACCCACTATAAGTGTATACAAGGAACTAAATTGGTCGAAAGACTGCGAGGAAAAGCACTCAACATGGACAGGAAATCTCGCACGACAAAAACCTTTTTAAAGAACATTTGAAGGTTTACCCTTGGGTACCACACCCATGGGGGAGGGTTGGCAGATTTTGCGGGTAGTCCCGATAACTTAACGGGCCCGGAAACTATTCTCCTTGCACAATGTTCTTAACTAGAGATTCCATATTTGCTGATTTTTAATTGTGGCATTTTTAAGGCTTCGTCATCTTAAGTAACATACTGGCATTACTTTGTACAAAAAATTGGCCCCAATCGTTAAAAAAAAAGGATTAACAAAAATTACGTACCAGGTCGATAAGTAATCGGGACTCTGGGCCGTAGCAACCTAGGAAGCAGTTAGGAAGACAAACTGATTGGTGTATTAGAGCCCTAGAAATTAATATCTGGAAAGAAGATCCAAAGGTGTACGTTACTCGCCTGCTTACCATAACGCAAATATCAGCGACATTAAAGTTGTTTTACCCGACTACTGTGTGACTAAACAACACTTTGTTTTTGTTGCCCGTGTTATTTAACTTTCCTTATTGGACTTGTATTTTTCTTAGTTTTATTTGTGATTTAAGGGGTGTTAAAAAAGTTGAGGCTTGTTTCTACGAAAATGAAAGTAAATTGTGGATTCGGCGAAAGGAGTCGTGTTTTCCGTGTAATCGACAACCAACGGGGATAAAACGTAGACTTGACTATGTTGCGCCATTGTTCGAGCACAAGGTTAAAGATATTAAAATTGTTTTCATTAGATACCTGTGCTGACAAGGAGTTTTCTGTTTGACAGAGCTGTTAACTCGCTGTTCAAGCTCCACATTTCACTGGTTGTTTTATCTAGAAAAAGTTATCGACACTACCGTCCATCTATATTTCTGTCTGAGGAAGTTTCTATTATAGGTTACACGTAAAAAAATAACTCTCCCAGATAAATTGGGTGAGGCTCAAAGCAACGTTTACGAGACAGAACGCTGCATGAGCATATCGCTGTGTTACCTTATCTCGACTTCCTATTTATATCTAAAAAGCGTTAATGTTAAGTTAGCAGTGCGTGGTTACTTAATACATAATAAAAGACAGTTGCTTCAAATCCATTAATAATTATTCTAAATGACGACTGGACTTTTGACAAAAAAGTTAAGACACCCACGATGAATCCTTTCGTCGTCATTTGTCCTAGGGAAGATAGTGGTCAACCACAGCCGCTGAAATAGAAGCATATTAAAGAGCAAAAACAAAAACAAAACTAAAAAAGGGAGCAATGAAAAAGAGCATCCGAAATAGTAATCGGAAAGTCCCAGGTTAGACTCCTAATACGAGCACTAGGATTCCCTTTTTCCGAGTATGCCTGTGTCATTCATTAAATAATACATCATTCTCAAAACAAACGTGGCCGGTTAAACAACTCCCATAAACAGCATCTGATGCCTATTCTTTGTCAAAATGATGCAGATATATCATTTAGCTGTATATGGACGCTATGAGCTTAATTTGTTTTGACTGTTTTCTTTAGGACAACTAAATTGGTGTCATTAAGTATTTTGCAACCACTGACGACGTGACGCATTCAGTATAACTGAGATGTTTACAGCTGCTTAATAACAACCGATATTATTGACTCAGTTATCAGCGAAGCTAACTAAACTGCGATGTTTCGTTGTCTCTCGTGAGTTATCTCTTCTGAGAAGAGAAGCTGGTGTTTATTCGAGATTCAAGGGAGAGAGTTTTCAAGGTAAGCCGTTTTTTGTCCATGCATGGGATAGGCCGTAAATTATGCGTCATACATAACTTTCAAAGACAAGCGCATATGCTATCGATGCTCATTCAAACCGTACGCCCTGTTTCACCGACCTTACTTAATTTAGTGCAGCAAATCGCTGATGTAGTAAGCTTATCGGGTATATCATGTAGGCCATTTTCAAACAAAAATTGAAAACTAAGATACAAGGTTTCAAGCAAAATAATAATGAAAATTTTATAAATTTTGAAATTCTGCTCAATATCGTTATTTACAAAGCTACCTTTTCCTCCCTTTCCATGATATGAAAATAAAAATCAAAAACTTTGCTCAATTCGAAGTCTTCTTTTGAACAGGATGGATGCTTTATCTGAACATGTCTTTGAAGAACTTATTAACGTTTTAGATCCTTGCTTATGCTCATCCTTAGGGGAGCACAGACAACTGGGCGGCGAGCCTTTGATCAAGAGCACCCGACGAGAACATTTATGCAAAATACTTCAAAACTTGTTTCCTCAGTTTAAAGATCGTTATGGCGCTTTTTAAGGCATTCAGTTTATTTCACAAAACTAATAGAGCCTGATCCGGTCAAACGAAATCTTATTTCTCCAACTTCCACGATCTTGTTGGCTTTCCGAGAATGCTAGATAGCCTTACACGAAATAGTTCGCGGGAAAAACTATTTTTAGTAGCAGATCACGGCTGGTTCGCTGTACATACAAATGTATGGAAAGTTCAAAACACGACTGGACGCTTTCTGTCACAGCTACATCTCTCCAATTTTTTCCTTAAAATCCTTTTCCTGGTGCCAAAAGTTTCCAATTCATGAATTTTTCAGAAGCGATGTTTTATGAAAATTATTTGACATCGGATTTCCATACAAACACTGTTATTTCAAGCCTGTTTGCCTACCCGTCAAAATGGCGTCGAAAACCGTGATAAGGCCTATTGCTTTCGTATAGTTCATGTAGGGCCTATAGTTCGGGCAGTTCGAGTAGTTGTTGTAGTTCCTGTAGTTTATGTAGTTGGTTTAGTTGCTGTAGTTCAAGTCGCCGTCGTGTTATTCGTGTAGTGTATGTAGTTCCTGTAATTGCTGTATTTCATAGTCACAAAAATGTTTTCACAACATTTATTGTAGAGAATGTATATGGCTCCAGGCTTGACTAAGAATTTAAATTCTTCGGTCATTTCAATGCAGCTATACTGACTACAGTTTTAGTTAAATAATCGCCACTGTACTGTAAATTGCAAGCGCTTTATCAGCGCTACAAAATATGTAAAACAAACACTAAGAAATTTCAGGAAAATATCAGCTGCCTGGATGAATCGGAGACGGTTCCCCATATTTTCTTTATATTGGCACTCCTAAACTTACCGTGTACGTTTAGAGAGAACATTTTTGGATTTTCATTTTTGTAGATAATATATATTTAGCCAAGCCTAAAAGCGGAGCTCGACAATTCCTTTTTAATAGCATTTATATACATGCTACTCTGCTTATTGTATGAATGTAATAACGTTACAAATTCGTCATCCTGTCTTGAGTTATATATATCTTAAGTGCATATAAAGCAAACTTTTTACGCGTCAGCGGAAAATCTTTTGAACCATAAGCAATGCAAACATATGCTGTGTTTACACTTGAGCGTGTTACCGAGGTATTGGAGTTTACTCACATAGGTAAATATTTTTCGTATGTAAACGCCAACTGATACCATGGTAAACGCCGCCGGAGACAATAGAAAGTTAGCCAAGGTAAAAGTTCGATTAACCCTGTGATCAGGCATGGTTAAGGTCGGTAACCAAGGTCAAGATGACAGCTATATCAGCTTCGTTAGCATAATATTTCACATTCCGTGGTGTCCAGATTGCGTCAGTCTCATTCGCTCACGTTTTTGCAACTTCACTTTCACGTTTGTCTTTTATCTACCTACGAGTCATGGCAAAAAACAAAGACATTAATCCTCACGACGACGAACAACTCGAGAGGTAAAGTTAACATCATTGCATTGCTAATTTGACTGCCAAATCCGGACCAACCACTCGGACAATGTAATCGAGCGTACGTCTAGCTAGATATCCTAAAGTTCTCTTTCCATCAATCTTCAACGAAATTTCCGTTTAAAAGGGTTTCAAACCAAAATTGGTTTCTCGGCCATTACCAGGCACGTCAAGCGCGCCTTGTCTTTTGAAGAGTAATTTGAAGCAAAATAAATCGCTTTAGCCTCGACTTCTTGAGGTGTTGCAAAAGTAAAAGCCGCTGAAATCTTGAGACTTGAGTTTCCAGCTCAAGAACAAAAAGAATGAAACGCAAGGACTACAAGAGCCACAGCTTCTCTCATAAATGCGGGCATTTTATGCATGGATTTTAGAATTTGCCGCCATTTCGATTTGATCGTGATCGTGATTGATGACAGGTTTACCTCGGTTATTTGAGCGAGTATAAACACTGCACAAATGTACCAAGGTTTAGTCAGTAAATGATTACCTCAGTAAATGCCCAAGTGTAAACACAGCATTAGTTTGCATTGGTAATTAACTCCCTTGGGATTATTTGAATATGCTATATAATAGATTGCATTGCGTCACACTCTGTCACTCAACTTGAGGCCGCGAGCTCAAATCTAGTTTAGCGAGGCGTGTTCAAGGTTCTACCCAACTGACCTCATGGCTGATGCCGAACAAGTACCTCAAGCTGTTCCGGTTGAAGTTGTTCAACAAGTTGTGAACCCTCCTCAAGCGGTTACCCCGGCGGTTGCTCCAGCAGTTGTTCCAGCAGTCGCCCCAGCAGTTGTCCCAGCGGTGGAAGCGCAACAACTTGTCCCTGGTCAAGTTCAGGATGAGTTACGTTAAGGTGGGGCTCTACCTGAATTTGAGTGAAATTTGAAGAGGTTTTAAGAATGGATAGAAGAAAGAAAATGATTTTTGGAACACTAACAGACAGTCGATAACCACGCAAGAGCACCCCAGGTTGCTAGTGGACTAACTTGGTATCCGTCTTATTAACTACAAATTCTAATTTTAAGACTTCACTAAATCTTCAACATTTCTTATTTCTTTTAATTTTACCAAACCTTCAAGAAAAATTATTTCCATCCAAATATATCTAAAAATCACCCAAAAATTCATAAAACACCCCAAATGATTGATTTGTGTTATGAATGGAGGGTTTTTGTATTGCTTGAAATGTAAACAAGATATTTCCATTTGACTGATTTCAAGCGGCGTGAAAACGGCTTTCAGGTGAACCCCCACCTTAAGTTCTAGCCTTCGTTTAGTCTTTTCGGAGCTTTAGCTCGTTTCGGGCCGCAGACTAGTTAAATTCCTCGTGTTGGTTCTTAGTTTGCATATAGAGGCGAGATACCCCAAGTTGTGCTTGTTCATTTTTGCATGAACAGTAAGGTATCTAGAATTTGTTTGACTGTCTGGCGGGATGGTTTCTTGTCGGCTAGTCTCCCCTGGGGGTAAAATTTGCTTATGAGCAGTATTGCCTGGGGCGGCGTTGGAAATTACTTAAATTGTCTGTGTGGTTTTGCCTGAAGTGGTGGCAGTATTACCTGTGGGGTAAAATGTGCCTGTGTGGTGTTGCCTGAGGCGGCGTTGGAAATTGCGTGAATTGCCTGTCTGTTTTTTTGCCTGAAGTGGCGGCAGTATTTTCCTGTGTGGTTTTTTATTTGTCTGTGTGGTGTTGCCTGTGGCGGCGTCGGGCTGTGTGGTTTTGCCTGAAGTGGCTGAAGTATTTTCACGTGTTCACTAGCCTTGCCTGTGTGGTGTCGTTTGCGGCGGCGTGACAATTGTTTTTTAAATAAGCAAAGGCTGATGTTGACTATGATTGCGAATATTTTTACATGTGGTTTTGTCGTTGTGGCGAGATTTTTTCCACGTGTCAAACTTACCTGTGATGTGTATTGCTGCCTGGCGCGTTATTGATTTTTTATACCTTTTAGTTAGAATTGTTCTGACAAGTCTTTGCGTCGAGTCTCCTTTTTCTTGTGTTATACTGTGATTTACAGAAACGCGGTGTCTTGGATTGTTTTGAATTTGTTTGTTGAAATGCCGAAAGCCGTGAGAGATGTTTATGAATTTGCTTGTAAGGTTCTGGTTCGGTGATATTTGTTTAGTTCTAATTGCCTCTTGTACTTAGCTCCCAGTGGGGTTTGCCTCAGGTGGCCGTAGCTATTCATGCTTTGCTGTTGCCTAATGGGGCCGGTTTTTGTCTTATTGATGTCGTTCAGGATCTTAAGCGTCCGCAGATACCTGCATAGGGGTCATCCTTTTGTGAGACTTATCGTGGTCTTCACGGTTTTCTATTTTTAGCTGCGTTATTGCGGGTTATATGTGGTCCTTTGCTCCTTATGTTTTATATTTATTTACGCTTTTACGTTAATGGTCTAATATTGTAATTTTCTAACGCTTATAGATTAAATTAACAATATAATAATCGTAATATAATAATAATAATAATAATAATAATAATAATAATAATAATAATAATAATAATAATAATAATCGTTTATTCAGTCTCGTGTTTAAGGCCCCTTTAGATTGCGAGTAGGAGGTATTGTTCTACCAATCGGAGATGGGCTGATGCGGCTAGTGTTCGCGTAGTTTTTTCTTGCTATTCCATTGGCTGCCAATTCCCGGTATGTCATTCGCGTTTCATTTAATTACATTTAGCTATTTTCCCTCGCACCTTGTGGTTTGTTTTACCCTTTTCTTGGTCGGGGTGAGTGACTCCTGTTGGTTTACCGTACCTCTCGGTGACCACCAGACGTTCTGTTTCAGACGTGCTGAAGTTGCTCCCTCCTGATCGGGAACCCCGGGATTTGCTTTCTTGTAGTCACTGGTTTGGTGCTCTTCCATTTTTCGTGTTGCGTGATCCCTGTTTAAGCTCTATTTTTTCTTCACCTCTCGTTAGATGGTGGGACATAAGAGAAAGATAATACCGCTTGATGAAAATGGGAATGTTTTACGTTTAGACCCGTGGATGGAGTTTCGAAATCGTGCACTTGAAATTGAACAGCGACGGTCGTTCAAGTGGGTGAATATTTCCGGGGTTCCCGATCTGGAGGGGCTAGCAGCACTGTCCGATTGGAAAGATGTAATTTCGTCGGGTGTATCTCCAGTTCTTCAGAATTTACAATTAAGAGACCCCGATAATTTTTTGATTGGCGGCGTGCATCAGAATGTTGGTGCGTGGGAAAATATTCTAAAAGGCCATTACCTGGAAGAACGGATTGGAGACTGGATACCGATTAAAGTTAACATCTTGGACTTCTCTATTCTAGGATTTTGTATAAGAAGCATTTTTCTTTTGGTTATGTTAATTAAGGATTGGGAAACAGTAGTGTTTGTATGCGGGCCGAGTTTGTAGTTAATGGCAAGGACTGGAATAAACATTTGTTGGCCCTGATACCATTGGTGTGTTACTTTGGGTTAAAGTATGGAGGTAGGCTAGGGGAAGGCCAGAGCGATTCCCCATACCTTATCTACATCTTATGAATAATTATACCTAGGTAATTAACTCCCTTGGGATTATTTGAATATGCTATATAATAGATTGCATTGTGTCACACTCTGTCACTCAACTTGAGGCCGCGAGCTCAAATCATGTTTAGCTGCCCACCCTTCCCTCCCTTCGAGTCAGTTGGGTTGAACCTTGCCTTGCCACATTTACCTTCGTCTGGTCTGGGCTAGTCCCAGGCCAAAGCGATTCCCTATACCTTATCTACACCTTATGAATAATAATACCTAGGGAGGAAATATTACACTGTTCTTGTTAATCGTGCGAGATCACATTGCTGAAATCCCGATGACGTTTGAGAGCATAAAACACTTGTGGATGAAAAAATTACGCTCTCTCTCAAAGATTTCTCCTGTGGAAACTATTAATGCATTTGTGTAAAGTTTGAAATGCGTACGATAAAGAAAATTTGGCTACCACGTAATGTTTCCACGCGTGCAATTTGGTCGCGCGGATAAAAATTAAATATTTGTTTCAAAATTTATTGTAAAAATGAGCGAAAAAACGGAACGACGTTTCGGTGTCATCCTGGCACCATTTTCAAGTAAAGAATGCAACAGAAATGCCAGGATGACACCGAAACGTCGTTCCGTTTTTTCGCTCATTTTTATAGTTAATTGTATTTCTAAATTTAATCTTATCAAAATTTATTACTTTGTAAATATTCCTCGTACAGAAATATTTATAGTCTTATAAAAATAGTTACAAGAAAAGAAATAAAGGAAAAATAATGTTTGGCTTTGGTTCGAAATATTTGAACGTTTTCTTTAAAATGAGGGCGTACTGTTTACAAATATGCACTGCGAATGACGAGCACAAAAAGTTCAAAACAATCAATGACTCTAGGAATACAGTCATTTCAACTAACGTTGTCGGTTCAAAGCATGAAGCTAAAAGACAAGACCGAAAGTTTACGTGGGATTTTTATGAATAAATTCATCAAAATCAGTCATGCCTGGAGAAAACAATAGGTTGTAATTAGCAGTACAATGACCTGCACGTGCAGGGATGATTTTGATGAAATTATTCATAAAAAATAATCCCACAAAACATTGTGGTCTTGTCTTTTAGCTTGATTTTAAGCCGACAACGTTAATTGAAATAGCTGTATTCCTCCTAAAGAAATAATTCTAGTCTCTAACTAAAATTTAAGAAAAGAATACAGGAAAAATAATGTCTGGTTGTGGCCCAAAATATTTCACTGTGCTCTTAAAATTAAAGCGTGTTTACAAAACCTTATGCGCTGTGAATTGCGAACGAATATACACAAGAAAAATAATGTTTGGTTGTGGCCCGAAATATTTCAGAGAGCGCTTTAATTTGTGTTTACTAAACTTATGCGCTGCGAATGGCGAATGAATTAGAGAAGCCCAACACAAAATGTTCAAAACAATTCATAACCATAGCTCTGTGAATATTTCTCCTACAGAAATAGTCTCTAAGTAAACGTTAACAAACGGAGAATACAGGAAAAAACAGTGTTTGGTTGTGGTTCGAAATATATTTCAGTTAGCGCTTAAAATTGGAGCGTGTTTACAAAACTTATGCGCTGTGAATTGCGAATGAATTACACAAGTCCAGCACAAAATGTTCAAAACAATTCATAATTCTGTGAATATTTCTCTTACAGAAATAATTCTAGCCTCTAAGTAAACGTTAACAAAAGGAGAATACAGGAAAAAAAATGTTTGGTTGTGGTCCGAAATATTTAAACGTTTACTGCGTGTTTACAAATGTGCCCTGAGAATGAATTACACAAGTCCAACACAAACCATAACTCTGTGAATAGCTCTGTAAATGTTCAAAATTAATTTATCCACGAATATTTGTCGTATGGCAACGATTTAAGTATTTGTGTATTATTTGATGTATGTTAAATATGGAAAATTACCAACAGTTGCCTGCAAAAATGCATTTAATTTCGATTCGACTTGAGAGTTGTTAACTCACCCAGCTCACCACATGTTTGTTTCCAACTGACATTTCGCCTGTTTGTTCGTTGCTCTGGGGGTTCAAATTTGCTTATTAGTCACCCGCTTTCTCGACATATGTAGTTTTACAACATATTCAACGAATACAAGAAATCAGTGTTCTTCAAAATTCTCGTTTGTTTTCTAAAAGAAGTAAGCCATCCCACTTCCCGCCGCACTGGTTGAGTGTGACATTTCACAATGGCTTACATAGAGGGGCGGACGTACGCCCGTACGTACGCCGGACGGACAGTGACGTCATGGCCAAAATTTTTCGCATACATGGGTTTACCAAAATCTCTAATCAATGGGCCTCCGGCGCGCGGAGCTCCGCTCAAAAGAAACTTTCCAGTAAGTTCTTACAAACGAAAAAAGAATTTTAGAAAAAGAGTGAGTTTTTGCCCAAAGAAATTGGGACGTAAGCGATTTCCACTGGAAGTTAAATTTACTCTGATTGACAGCACATTGCTGTAACCACCTGTTGCGATAAACGGTCTTTCTATGGTCTTGAACCGCTCACGTCGCCGCACTTCGAATATTCTGTATTTAGTGGAAGAACTTGCGTTTGTTCGAGTACGAAACTGAAATTAAAGAAGACAATAGTTTAAACTACACTTTAAAGTAGGTTAATTAAGCAAGGTCTTAAAGTCTTCCAGCCAAGAGAATATTTGGAGACGTGTTTCATGCAATTCGCGAGTCCGTAAATCGTGCTTCACGAGCTGCCTTTTTTTTATTTGTGGCTGAACGTTATCAGATCACCGTATGAGTAACACTTACACGTCTCGGCAAGCGGAAACAAAACAAAAAACGATTGAAACATAACTCTAAGAATCAAGAGGCATAATTATAATTCCTATGACTGTAGCCCTTCGTGGTGATACTTTTGCTCGCCTCTGTCTCTTCTGCTTCGGTCCTACAGCTATGCTTGATGAGAACGGCCTTACTCCCCGTTTTGTTTTTCTCATAAGGATTACAGATTACAAAATCGACGTACAACAAACACCGCAGATACCCAACAAAATGGTTAAGGAGTTGATTTTCCTGGAACGCGAGTAAGTGCAAAACAGCGAGAAAATTTTCACAGGAGATAACCGGAAGAAAAAGTAGCTTGCAAAATGATTGGCTAAATTTTTCATAAAGGCGTTAGGGGGCGGTTCTTGTTTGTGTAGCGAGAAGAATTTTCAAGCGCTGTTTCCTCAAACTTTAATTTTCGCTTGGAGGAGACACTTTCAAGAGTTACAACTCAACTACGATTTAGCCGATTTGAGTCAATTTTGGCGAGATTCAAGAAAAAAAATATAATCAACAGAAACTTATCGGGGAATTCGATAATTCTAAAAATTCTTCTATTTCATCACACACCACTTCATCACACTTGATAAATAAAATACAGTAAACGGATGACCGTTGTGTCTGAATGTAACAGCACTGAGCCAAAGTTTCCTATAGCGGCGTCAACAGGCTTGTCTAAAGATGTCGCAAAAGTTCTTGAATTAGACCATCCTGCACTCCTTATTATCTCTACTAGGTTTAAAACTTTAGCCTTGCAGCTGGATGTGGAGGCTGCTCTGCCACAATGAGCAGAGTACTTGTTAATCGGTTTCCTTAGGATTGCTTTCCAACTTAAGGACGGTGCCTACTAATACCGAAGTATTTTTGTGCGGCTTACGACTATGCGGGAAAAGCAGATCTTAGCAAGGCCTATTGGAATCCAAAAAGAAAATTGGGGGTAACCACGCATTTTTCAGAGATAATTAAGCAACAATATCTCTAAAAAGTGCCAAAATATAAAGCAATGTATGGGATTTTTTCCTAAATTGAAGCTTGATTTTCTCTGAAAAATGCATGGTTACCCCCAATTTTCTTTTGAGATGCCAACGACATTTGGTAAGTTCTCCATTCTCCGTATAGTTTTAAACCGCGCAAAAATATTCCTGTATTAGTAGGCACCATCCATAGGAAACCCGAGTATCTCGCGATGCGCAGAACGTATGCGCAGTAACAATAGTAGGCACCGTCCTTAAGTAGGTCTTTTCTTGCTTTGAGGTACACTAGTTGTTGTTTGAGTAACTGGAGAGCAGCCGAGTTGAGCAAGCTGAGTTGACCAATCCGGCAACACGCAAACCCCCGTTACTCCCTCGCTCTTCAACTTGTTTCACACCGTTGGAATAATACTGAAAGGGGGGGAGGATAACAGTTAATATTGGACCAGTCTAAGCTGAAAGCATCAGTGACAAAAGCCTCTGGGTCTGGTCTGTAAGACACATATCTTCGGAATTGGTGGTTTAAACTAGAAGCAAATTAGTCAATATCAGAGTTGGAATCTAGTGTTTCGAGGATATTAAAAAGTGACAACTTGTCAAGCTGCCACTTAAATCTCTTTGATTTCTTCTGGATTCGAAGTCCCTAACAAAAGTTTGTTTCCCAGAGATATGTGCTTCACTAAGCCTTATCTTGCGAACTATACACTATTCCCAGATCTCCTTAGCTAAAGAATTACAAATATCTGTGTGGCCGGTTCCCATGTGATTAAGGACAGTCACTGCTGTAGTGTTCTCACCCATTATTCTGATATGTGTGTTGCTTTTCTCGAGAGCTAAAACAATAGCCAACATTTCCAAATAGTTGATGTGGTATTTAGGCTCTGAATGGGACCAATTTCCTCCTGAGGACATCCCTGCAGATTCCGCCCCCCCCCCCCCCCCATCCCAGAAGGGAAGCATCTGTTGTTATTTGATGTTGGCATTGTGGATGGTTTATTACATTGTGCGCATTTTCTACATTTTTGATACAACACTGTAATTCAGATTTAGTATCCTTGGACAGAGACATTGCGGTACCAAAATTACCTCTTGTCTCCTTGAGGGCTTAAGATTTACTTTTTCTGAATGTCGGTAGAGGGCCCCATGAATGACCCCAGGGAAACTCGAAACTATTTTACCAATGACACTTGCCACTTCCTTTTTAATAAATGGGGACGTACATACAAGTAACTCGGTACAAGCCCTTTTCAAACAAGTAGCTTTTTCCCCGGTTAGTTGTATTGCCATTGCTACTGAGTTTAGTACAAACCCCAGGATAGTCAAAACTTGTGTGGGTATAAAAATAGACTTTTCCGGATGCACAACCAAACCTACATTGTGAAACAATGCAGTAGTGTCAATAACATTTTTGACACATTCCTCATAAGTTTGTCCTTGCAAATGAAGATAATCAAGATGTGCTACAGCTATGTGCCCTTGCTTGTGCAAAGTAGATAGAGGGGGTTTGAGGATTTTCTAGTAATTCCAGATTCTACGCGTTATTGTCAAAGGGATTTTTACCTTGTTTACTTCATTCCATTTCATTTTTTTGGAAACATACAAACACATGCATGCACAAACAGCTTTTTATGATAATTCAAGGCGTTATACTTTCAAAAAAGATTTACTTGAGATCTGACTCACTGATCTAGTTTTGCATATTATTATTATTATTATTATTATTATTATTATTATTATTATTATTATTATTGTCAACAGGAGTTCATAAGACAAACACTTTTCTTCTTGAAAGCCGGATTTCGTGGTCTAATAACTGATCTGCAAAAGTGAAGTTTCGTCTCAGGTAATTTGTCCTTCTTCCACTTTCCTTATTTTCTATGAGTAGTCATGAGCAGTCATGCCTAATAAAAACGTTATTTATATAATGATTAAAAATCGACCGCAGTCACCGCAGGAAAAAGTCAAATCGGTTCTTTGAACTATCCTCAGAATCAACCAGTTAAATGCCTATTTTGTGTCAAATTGATGCACTAATAATGATATTGACGTTACGTTCTTTTTCCTTCAAAGGCTAGTCAATTGATTACCCTTAAATCCATTTGTATGGAAAATATGGTGAGAATGTTCCTAAAAATGGAACAACACGGTTCTCCAGCGTTTCCACGGTGCAGAGAGACTGACTAGTTGTACCGTTGAGGAAACGAATAGAGCGGTTCCCAGTTCCAGTAATAATTTTTAGAAATGTACCACGTTTTGTAACCAAAGAGCATGGTTCTAGCGTGCTGAAGTAAATAATACAATTGTATTCCGGTAATACGAGGAAAGAGAAATACCTCTCCAGGTATCCCTTTTGTACTGAAAAATTGTTAGCGGAAAGGACCATTCCATTTGACTTCCCACCAGAACGACCGGTTTTTCCATACAAACGGAAGGTACTCGATGTTTATGTTTGTGTTCTTAAACCCGTTGAAGAATGCGTTACCTTCTCTCATTAGTGTCCTCCCACTTGAAGATTGGAGTTATAGTTACAGTTATAGTTATTAAGAAGTGTTTTCTAAACTGAGTAAATAGAAGCACTTCTCGTGCATATCCCTGTACCCAATATTATGCGCCATTTGCTTGTTTCAAATCAAGGAGCATCAACCACGCTTTAATTTAAAATGCGGTAAACTTGCCACAAATATCAATACAGCAGATTGATGTTGTAAGGCCCGGTTCATTACCTCGAACTTTACATGAGCCGAACCTAATCATTTGGTTCGGTGCATGTAAAGATCGACGCATGAATCAGTTAGGATCGACAGATTTGTATTTGGGTCGACCCGCCGTTCTATTCGACTGCGCCAGGCTATTCGAATAGAACGGCAAAAGTTCGACTTCGATTCAGACGTCGAACTTTTACATTCAGACGTCGAACTTTCCAATACAGGCTATATCAAAGGCGAAGCCTCAAGACTTCTCAGAACAAAATCTTTAAAAACAACATTTGAAGAAAACATTACTCTATTCAAACAGAGATTACGCTACAAAGGTTACCTCGAAAACCTTTTAGATAAAACTCTCACAGAAGTCAATTTCTGCGACAGAATGTCGGCACTGCAAAAAAAAAAAAACAAAAAACGCGCAAAAACATCTTGCGTTTGTTACGGAATATCGCCATTCTGTGCCTAACCTAAAACAATTCAGATGAGTAAATTGCACTTGATAGAAAATCAGCCTCTGCGAAGAGAGTTCTACAAAGACCCTATCCTACTTTCGTACAGAAAACGGAGATCTGTGAAAGACGTACTCGTAAGAGCAAATTAGTTTTGAAAGTCATATTCTTCCTATCTCGACCAATAGGAGCCGTGTTTGGCCTGTCTTCATTATTTTACCAAACAAGCTCTTCCATGTCAGAATTCATATTTCCCGCCATTATGAATCTTGATGAGTAAAAACAACAGCCGCTGACCACGAAAATCTATTTTCTAACTTAAGCTTTAAATTAAGTTCGACCTCAGTTAGGTTCGACGACTGAATCAACTGCCGAACTTAAGGCGGGGGTAAACCTTAAAGCCGTTTTCATGCCGATTAAAATCGGTTTCATGGAAATATCTCGTTCACGTTTCAAGCAATCCAAAAACTCTCTGCTTATCCCGTAAATCTATGTTGTTGGGTGTTTTGTGAATTTTTAGGTGAATTTTGGGTATATTTGGGAGGAGATAGTTTTTCTTGAAGGATTGGTAAAATTAAGAGAAATAAGAAATATTGAAGATTTAGTGAGGTTTTAAAATTAGAATTTGTAGTTAATAATTAATAGACGGATACCCAGTTAGTCCACTAGCAACCTGGGGTGCTCTTGCGTGGTTATCGACTGTCTGTTGGTGTTTTAAAAATCATTTTCTTTCTCTTATCTCTTCTTCAAACCTCTAAAAATCCCATTCAAATTCACGTTTACCCCCACCTTAATTATTTGGGTCGACCTTAATAGGTATTAGTTTCGCACGTGTAAAGTTCGACGTATGAACCGGGCCTACCATTTCGTCTCTTCTCAACATTTTGACGTTAAATAAGTATTTGGAGCTTTCTTTCCATAAAATTGATGCTTTTTCTGTTCAAGCCGAATTCATTATAGTTTAGGGCCTAAAAAGGGTGGGAGACTAAATTCATTTAATAGAATTTGGAATATTAAAACCAATACTCGTGGAGCACAAGAAAATGAACGACATTCTGCTGTCGGTCACCAAATCGATGTTGTCGTTGATGGTTTTTATTGTAAAGCCCTGTTGCAAGTGGACAATAAGATAAGTGGTGCCTACTTTTGCTACTGCGCATACATTCTGCGCACCTTGAGATACTTGGGTTTCCTGTGGGTGGTGCTAGCTAATTCAGAGATATTTTTGCGGTGTTTAAAACTAAGCGAAGAAAGTAAAACTCAGCAACTGCTCTTGGTATTTAAAAAGAAAATTAGGGTAACGATGCATTTTCCAGAGATAATAAAACTTCAATTTGGAAAAAAAAACGCCATACATTGCTTTGTAGTTTACGGCTTTTTAGAATAATTCTGGCTTAATTATCTCTAAAAAAATTCGTGGTTACCCCCATTTATTTATCCTTCACGGTATATTACGAACTCACAATATCACCAGCTCCCAGTTAGCTTGATAGCTCAGTTGTTAGAGCACTGCACCGGCATTGCCGAGGTCATCATGATGGGTTTGAATCTCGTTCAAGACTGAATTTTTTTCAGCCTTTCTTTTCGCAACTGCTTAAGTTGCGTACTTACTGCGAGGATCTTTCTTCTATTTGATCTTTCATCCGTAGTTCAAAATATATATTTCATATATTTACATTCATCTAGTCAGACACTTTGTGACGAGACTTTAGGGATTTAAACAATTCAATCTAGACAACTTTCAGGCAAATTAGAAAAAAAAGGCTGTTCGAGCGTTTTTAAGTAAGTAATGCATCAATTATTCCGGGGTGATTTTGTTTATTCCCGCATTTTTACCAATATCTCTAGCAAAATAAAACTTAACACTTTCTTTTTTCTGTTAAAGGCTCGTTTTCACTAAGACATAAGCAGAAGCATAAGCAGAAGCTCAAAAGCTGCTTAAGCAAGTGAGAACACCTGCGGCATAAGCATAAGCACAAAAAGAACAAACACGTTCGTTCTTCTTGTGCTTATGCTTTGCTTATGTCGTGTTATGTCGCCCTTTCCACCAGTGAAAACAGGGACGACATAAGCACAAGCACAAGGCAGTCAATCGCTTCGTCCGCCATCTTGCTTAACATTGAGGGCAGCTGGTATCGAGAATTCCGTCAAGAAATGGTTTTCTGCGCGCGCGTCTGTCCCGTATGCGTATGTTACCACTGTTCCCACTTGCTTATCTTTATCCTTATGCTTGTGCTTATGTCCTTCTGAAAACCAGCCTTAAAAGGTCTTTCCGCGTACCAAAACATTCCAAATGTATATTGAGGTTCATGGGTGTCTCTGATTTTAAGATATTTATGTTTGAAAACAGTTAAAATGAAGTGCAGATCAGTGAAATCAATCAACATAACTCAAAATTGCCCCCACAGATTTTTCTGTAAAATTCCAAGCAGTTAGAGTAAGAATTCTTTTCAATATACGCGCAAGCTTTAGGCTCAAGAACCGAAACCAGCGTTGGATAAGAAGGCTGAAGTTTGGTCAAGTTTCAGTCGTCATTCGCTTTCTCCGAACAAGAATTCTATTTTGTTTGTCCGGGTTTAATTCACTGCTATTCACGTGCTTTGAATATTTATCATAACGTGAAGTCGTGCAGTTTCGGACAATTTTTAAAATGAGAGGCTGCGTTACCGTTGCTATGGTGATAGTTGTTGCTTGGAAACCGATGAAAAATTAAATTTGGCCATAATTTGAATTGATGATGTAGTATAGAGGAGATCGAAGTTTCTTTTTTATGCGAGATTGTAATTTCAAAACTTCCACTCTAAGTGCAATAAAACTGCTGCGTGCCTTATCTAACGACAATTTAGGGCGATATCTAATTGTTCACGTGACATGATGTTACCAAAGCACGGATGGTGCGCAACCACTCATGCTTTGCGAACATTCTCTAGTGCTGTGAAGAAGGGCACATATAAAATCGGCCTCAGGATTCCAAACATTGGCTCCGCTCTTTTCGCTCTTTTATGTCACATAATCATACGGCGTAAAGGGACCTGCTCACCGGCTGAACCAAACAGACCACTAAGGAGTTTTTTTTAAAGTAGGACTCACCGATATGTGCACCTGTGCTACAAGGGCGCAGGCTACCTGTTTCGTTTAAGGTTTCCAAAACTATTTACTAAGAAGAAAGGGCATTAACCCTTTAAATACCAGGTGTGTGCTATTTTTTTCAATGACTCTTTGGCAATAAATAGTCTGAACCACTTAAGAGCGACTTTCCACAAATATCGACCAAGTAATGGCACAAGTCAAAAAATCTATTTCGTTGATATTTTGCTCATAGGTAGTCCCTAGTGAGAAACAAACTGAGCTGTAGTTAGTTTTTCCAAATACCGCTTCCTTTCGTTTAAATATGCGAAAAACGATTTTGTCTCAGTGGAGCTCAAAGTCCGCTTCCGGCGGGACGGAATTTCTTTTAACTTTCGACGGCTCGCGTGTCAATCCACAGACTGTTAATAACCTTCAAATGGCATTTATTGCTTTATTAGGTCTTCTTCTTCTGTTTCACGGGAAAAAAAAAACATTTAAAACCTAAGTTACTTTTACGTCCGAAATAGGTTTAGAGGAGCATGCTATAAATGCAAATTTTCAGCAACCACATTCTAGCACTAAAACATTGCCAATTTTACCCATGGGCGATAACTTAGATTTCCCTATAATGACTTTCTATGGCTTCACTTTATACCTGTGGATCATAATATAAAGACAAAGCTCTGGGTAAATGAAAATAAATGACTCGCTAGGCTTCAGATTTATTAGCATTTTCTTGAGATTTGGCGATCGGAGCGCAAAAATGATGGCGTGACACACTATCACGGGTACAAATAGTTTTTCTTTTTACTAGTTGAAAAAAAATAAAGTCTTAAAAGGAAGCACTTTTCATTCGCAGTAGAAAAATCTTTGGATCGAAAGTTTGGTAGCGTTACGGACCAATATATATTTCCGCTGCGTTTTATAGATGGAAATTTCAGAGTATCCGTTCGCTCTGATGCGGAGTCTAGTTTGTTGTTATGTAATATTATTGTGTTTAAAACAAATAATTGGAAAATTTCTTTTCCTCTTTCCTTATCACTGTCATGAATAAATTAAACTAGAAATAAGTACAACGCGGCAGATTTGAACTTAATTAACCTGATTAAAAGTTTCCACTGTTATGTTAAACTGCATCGTTTGCGTGAAATATACGTGCGAAGCCGACTCAGAGTTTGTTCTACTCGTCCGTATGAGCGAGTTTTTTTTAGATTGTTTCATTGTTTATTCCCATTTGATCAACTAATACAAAAGTAATATAATGTTACAATATGGACAGGTGTGAGGAGGACTAAGAAAACCTAACAGACTTTTACTGAGTAGTCCCCCTATAATTACTTACTTTAAATTATACATTTTGTAACAGGGTTTGGTTCTTCAACAAAACAAGATTATACGATTATCTTAAAAAAATTTATATATCCATATATGTAAATAGTTTCCTAGCACTACATGTACAAAGTGTGTAACAAGGTGCAATAAAAAATAAAAAACGAGCAACTGAGTGACATTATTGTATAGTCGTGTGCAAGGGTGTTATTGGCATAATATGCATTTTTTAATTTTTCTTTTAAAAACATCGATAGAGGCAGAATGCTTCAGTTCAATTGGAATAGAATTCCAAATATTGATTATCTTATTACGTGTAGAATAGGTACCAATAGATCTCTGTAAATAAAGAAAGGAAAGAGAAAATAGCATCCCCGTTTTTTTGAAACATTGCCTATAGAGTTTCCCAATCTTCATACATCTAAAAATGAGAGCTCGTGATTTGTGAATTATAGATTTGCAAAAACCGTATGATTTAATTAATTAAATTTGCAAAAGAAAGCACACGCACACACAACGACAAAACAACAACAATTTTCTATGGCCCCCTTCAGACTAGGTGCCGGTTCCCGGTTCCCGGGCACGGGCACTAGTCTGAACAGAGCTTTTTGTTGGTGCCCGAGCAAAAATCTGGGCACCGTGCCCGGGCACGGGCACTACCTCCAAGGGTAGTACTCGGGCACCGTTCCTGGGCACGGGCACTGGTCTGAACAGGATTTTGTCAGTTCCCACGTTTTTCCCTCATACTTCCCTACGATACAGCAAACAAAATGGCGGGCGCTTAATTGACGAAGGAGAACACGATTGCTCCTTGGGCACCAAGGAGTCTGAACAACGTCCTTTTTAGTGCCCGGGCACAGAGCTCTGGCACGGGCATTTAGTCTGAACAGGGCCTATGGCTTCACTTGTATTTATTTTGGGTGCGAAAGTATGGAAGCAAACGGACATTAGTTACGAAAACTAGTCACTTAACATTGTCTATATCCCCAATTTCAAATCATCATGGGAGAAGAAGACATTGAAACAAACAAATCTTTATGGTGACACTTCCGGCTCATGGTTGTCACGCAACAGTGTAGCTTGCGAGTTGTTAAGTAAAATATATATATAGAAATGTTTATTAATTCGTACACTGGATTGTTTTGTCAAAGTTCTCTTGATTCAGAGGGTAAGAAAACAGAAATAAACCCAGTACGGGTTAATGAAGAATTCGATGCTAAATTCTTGTTAAAACATGCATGAAATGATCATGAAATACTAAAAACGAACTCGTCGTCGAGACTTCGAAAAACTAATATTATGCCTGTATCGAGCGGAAATAGATGAAGAAGATGCCCAAAACTTATTTTGGATTTTTCATTAAGGTATCAGCTTAGTTTCCGTACCTTTATGTCTCAAAATAATGCACGTTTTTTAATCTCTTTTGCCTTTCGTAGTTCGCGGTCACCGGCTATGTCACGCCATTGTTCACAATGCGAATGCCAGATTTTCGAGAGAGTAGGTGATAAATTCGAGGCCCTGTGGATCAGTTAAAATAATTTACCCAAACCTTTGTTGTGATATTATGATTGATAAGTACACAGTGAAGCCATAGCAAGATAACCTAAGTTATCACCCATAGGTAAAATTGCCGGTATTTAAGTTCGAAAATTTGGTTGTTAAAAATTTGCATTTATAGCATGTTGTTCTAGATCTGTTTCGGGAATAAAAGTAACCTAAGTTTTGAAGCTTTTTCTGTGGAACAGAAATAGACGACCTAGAATAGAAGACCTAGAAAAGCAATAGGTTCAAGGCCGGCCAAAGTTAAGGAAAATTCCGTTCGGGGGGAAGCGGATTTTGGCTCAGTCAACTGAGTTGAAAATCGTTTTTCGCATGTTTACGTGTAAGGAAGCCGTATTTCGAAAAAATTAACCACAGCCTCTTTTGTTTCTTATTAGGGCCTATCTATGTGCAAAATATGAGCGAAATCGATTTTTTGACTTGTGCCACCAAAAGCTGATTTCGGTCGATATTTGTGGAAAAGCGCTCTTAATTTCTCCATAAATGGAGATGAAATAAAAATATCTGCCGTCTTAAGAAACTGTGGGCTCAGGCTAAATTGTCACGTGATGCAAGTGACGGACGGTTGCTGTTTGTTCGAGCCAGTGGACGAGTACGAATCTGGTAAAATTATCGCTTTGTAAGTGTTTTGCGAGCCATTTTCCTCTGCAGAAGCCCCCATTCTGGTATCATTTAAGCTGGAATGTGGGTAGAGACGATCCTCTGAAAGAAAACAGAGGTGAGAGGTGGTTTCATGCTGACTGAGTCGCCAAACATGCTGTGTAGCAGACATGGAGGCCCACAAGTGAAGTTGTCTCTCTGGCCGTTTTGTGGATGGGTTCCAGGACCTACCTAGGCAATTTGGGCGAGTTTTGAGTAGTAAAAGATTCAATGGATTCGAAATTTTGCTGGTAGTACTGGGTGGCTCGACACTTATAAAAAAAACTATGAAAAGGAAAGGGCAGGAGTTCTACGCTCGCGCTATAGCGTAAACGAGGCAACGTGAGATACCCAAGACTGGGTCTGATAAAATGGCTGAAGTATAGCTCTCGGAAAGCGTTGAGAGAAGAACTTCCAGTCAGATACCAAGGCCTGACCTTGAGGTTTGCTGTAAATGTAGAAATTTCGTTTTTGAAGAAATTATTTGGATTACAAATTGACGATAAATAAGTGTAATTTTTGGGGTTATTATTTGGCCGAAAAGTTGGCGTTTAGGACTTTGTTGCCAAACGAACGGTGATATGCAGCGAAAATCGGGAGGTGTAGTCGATTTCCTGGGTTTGATGATGGCAATATACATCAGCTGGTGCCATTCACACATTATCATGACGTTGTAGCTTAAGTTAAACGAGGAGCAATTCATAGAAGCAAGAACGCTGTTTTCGTCGCATATATGTGTTGTTGGGATGGAAAGGGTTAAAGGTTAATAGTTGGTTGTAATTGAAGATTGCAGTAGATTCTTTTCTTATCCTGGCAAGTTTTTAAAATAAAGCTTTATTTACACAGGGAAATGAAGAAATTGCTTTTCCTTCTCACCCTGTTACCAGCAGTAGGAGGTTATTGTAAGCATTCTTAAGTTGAGAAAAGATAGTAATTTAAGGCCCTCGGGCTCCTCTTACTTACCTAGTGTGATCTTCTGTTGATCACATTAAAATAACAAAATGTCATTACAGCAGACGCCCACAGGCATTTTCTAGGTTTGCTTTTTACGCTTTTTACGTCTGTTGCTAAGATACAATGGCCATTTTCACACTAGAGACGAACAAATCGTCTGGACGGACAACTCGGCTCAGTGTGAAAACTGGACGAACAAAATTTTGAACGTAAAAGTCGTCTAAATTAGTCCGTCTATTTGAGGTGAATTTGTCCGTCTAGACGTAAAAGTCGTTGAGTCCGACTTAAATTCACGCCAGACGAACAAATGGTTGCATCTCGTTCGCCGTACTCTGTAAGTGGAATGGACCTACAACTGCAGACAAAATTAGTTGAAACACTTCGGTTAACACCCAAGATAACGAACGTGCCTATAATATAGCGCGTACTCGCTCTCTCTCCCCTTCAATGTTGTGTTCGTAGCGTGTCTTTCACTCCGGCTCGGTGAAATTCAACATTGAAGGGGAAAAGGGGAAGAAGGAAGGGAACCGTTTCAACAATTTTGTCTGAGCGTGTAGTAAAAGGAGTGATTTCTTATTGGAAATAAAAATGGCGGGTGGAAAGACCGCTGTCAAAAGAAAGAGCAAAACAAAACCATAAACAAGTCATGGCCTGAGCAAGAATTAAGGCCATTTGCCAGTGTTTTGGCTGCTAATGAGAATAAAGATCGACCATGGACCAATTTTTTTGGAATTTCAAACCATGGCACTGAAGAAAAGTTCAAACGGGAGTGTGTTACTGAATCACTTCGGTCTAAGAGTACGTAATTTAATGTCA
>NW_028145762.1:775000-825000 GCF_977016875.1 Pavona decussata | reverse complement strand
ACTTCGGCCCAACAGCTTTGCTTGATGAGGACGGCTTCAGTCCCCGTTTTGTTTTTCCCATAATGATTACAGATTACAACAAACACCGCAGATATCCAACAAAATGGTGAAGTAGTTGATTACTCTGAAACCCGTGTACGTGAAAAAAATTGCGAGAAAATTTTCACAGGAGGTGACCGGAAGAAAAAGTAGCTTGAAAAATGATTGGCAAATTTTCCATTTCCGAGCGTTCAATCCGCATGGTTTTCTCGCAGTTTTGGAAATGTTCTCTAACTTTTCAACGCAATCGAATTAAGGAAAAACCCGAAACATTTTTTTAAGCTTTTGGGATCCTGACCGGGAGAAAAAAACAAACTTCCAAAATACAAAAATTGCATTGACTTGGAACTATTGAACGACGATCTGGACCTTCAAGTTTCGACTTTACAGAAAAACCTGAAAATTTATTTTCTTGGAAAAGCAATGAAATATTTAAATACCCAGTTCTATATGCAAGGAATCAATAGGACAATTAACACTCTAGTCTTTCAAGCGATCAATACTTTAAACAAAGTTCAGTGCCAACTTGTAACTTAACGGTATAATATACGTAACATTGTGTAAAAGTACTATGCAATAAATTGTCCTCTACCCTTCTACAGTATACAGTGCTCTATTTCTATGACTTACAGTTCACAACAAAATATCTCATTCCGTCATTTCATAGTTGTTACGCTCAATGTTCAATGTCACATGGCTGAAGAACAAGCCAATTAAAGAGGAATTTCTTGCTAAAGAGTGATTAAGCATATTCAAAACAAACTTTTTTTAAGGTTCGGGATATGGTACTGTACTTCAGCACCATGCCGACATCTGAAAAGCGTTAACGATATTAAACAGCCGAATATCTGATCAGCTTACAGTAGCTTTGTACATGTTATTTCTTTATAGTGATGCTGGATCGCATTTTAAACACAATAAAATACCGCATAAAATAACATATAGCGTAGTTTCCATTTAAGGGTGGCCGCTCAATACAGGTAAAAATAACAAAGAAAGACAAACATAGGACTGCTACAGGGTGGCCGCGGCCGCTTAATAGAGGTGGCCGCCTAATACAGGTAACAAATACAGCGTTTGTATGAGCGAAAAATCGGGACTTTGAAAACTGGGCGCTTAATAGAGGGTGGCCGCTTAATACAGGGCCGTTATATACAGGTTCGACTGTATTGCTAAATTCGATAGTTGGGAAAAGTCAGATATTGGGAGGAATTTGGACAAATCCGTTTGCCAGCCGACAGGGTTTCCTTGTATTCCGTTTTTCTCACAATTTTCGTCTGGGTGGATGTTGGGCAAATGGCCAAAAAATTAACGTAAAGCTTTTTAACGAAAGAATATCGCGTGTAATGATTTAAGCCAGCTGGATGTATGGCCGCTTCGATAACTGTGATAAAACTTCTACTTAAATAAGCTACCGTAAGTGTGATACAACTCTTTTTTTGCTTTTTTATTAAACTGAACTTACAACTCCAATACCATCTTTGCACTACCAAGAAAAAGGCTAGATATTGGTAAATTAGCCGCTCTCTGACATATATCATAAGCGACTCTGTATGTTTATCCTGTGCGTTCAAATTTCTCTGCTGTTTAGTCCTGTGAAAGTTGGGAGGAGGAAAAGCAGAGAGGAGGGTAGGCAAAGAAATACTTGCGGGGGGAGGACCTTTTCCTCCAGCCTTTTTGCACAGCCAATGAGTCAAAAACTCCTCTAAAATGCTTGCGATGAACCCGTCTAATTTCCTAAGGAAAGGAAGTTAATGAATATAAGACAAAAAATAATTCTGCAATTCAAAGGTTAAAATGAGAAAGAAACACGTTTTTGACGTTTGTGTTTTAAAATCATATCTTTATATTAATCGTTGAAAATGCAATCTTTCTTGGCAAGTTTATCGCCAAGATTTCAAACTACACAATGTTTCGCAAGTAAACTACAGCTGCAGCTCAACCTGCAAGAGATTGTTCTTTTTAATGTTTTCCTAGGTTACAAATGCAGTTCTTCAACGTTCAGATGTCTCCTTGGCAGATGTTTACCAGCCCACTGGAAGTGTAATGGCCGCAGTGAATGTCGATTTGTTTCTTTTGACGAGAGAAACTGCCGTAAGAGTAAAACAACTGCCGTTTTCGTTCTTACTACACTAAACATTAAATCCAATGTTAGTCTTGTCGGCCTGCCCATAAGAACATGCTAAAGCATATGAGTAAATTAGCCACTCAATAACTGAATAGAAGGCAATTCTGTATGCTTTTCTCGTTGTTTAAAACATGTTTATGAATCATAGCTGAGGGCAGGTTGGGATAAGCCCACCCCCCCCCCCCCCCCCCAAAAAAAAAAAAAAACATTGAATACACAAGGGAGAGAGAAGGGCAGAGAGAACAAATGCTTGCCACCGCGACCAATTGTAGGGTTTTGTTTTGTGCTGTCGTTTCAACCTTCTTGCAGCTAATGAGCAGAGAAGCCCTCAGAAATGCCTGCTTTACAGGATAGCCTCTTGATTGAGAGACTGTAGAGTGTGTATAGTTGGGAATAAACCGTTCTTTTTCTGAAATTTGTCTTAGAGAATCATCGGCGCACGGGAAAAAGTTTGTTGGGAGGGGGGGGGGGGGGGGCTGACCATAATTTGCCTGAATGAAACTTGTTGGTCACAAACGCACAAGATGATTTTTTCGTGACGTCAAGTTTTTTTCGCCATACCGTGAGAGCGCGGCCGTTCAAAATATTTTCGGTAAATCGAGATCAACATTTCTAAAATACAAAATCATGAAGTGAGAGATAAAACGTACCCATTTGAGCTCTAAAAGAAGTATGAAGAACGATTACTTCGAGACCCAAATATGTCAATAATCCTTTGCATGTCATTCTGCATTGTCTTGTTTGCATACTTTCTTTCAATGTTATTAACGGTGATACTGCTAAGTCGGTCTTGTCCCATTGTGGATCTTAAAAATGTCTTGATGCGGCGAAGGGCGCTGAAAGCCCTTTCAGCAGAGCACGAGGTTGTAGGAATTGTGGCCAGGATGGAGGCAACTTTATATAGCACAGGTGAAATGTCATGGAGACCATTTTGATGCATGGTCTTTACCATCACGGCTGCGATTTTTCTCTGACATGGGTCCCTGCAGTCGTAGTTTTCAAAGATTGACTTCTCACTTTATAGCATTTCACTATCCACGCCATAGAATTTTGATACAGTTTGGATGTTGTTGATGCTTGGAGAACGGCTGAATACGATTACTCCCAATGCGCACAAAATCTCCTGGTCATTGCCCTCAAACCTTGATTGAAGTTCACTGACGACTTTGTCAATACTTGTGTAATAAACTGTGATACGAAAGTGCTGTTTTGCCGTCTGTTGTGAGCTGTCATTCGCTGCAGCAGGTGTCTCACCAGTAAGGCCCTGAAGTCGGCATGATGGTCTGGTTCGAGGCACCTTGGCATCCGTGAAGGTAAATTTCGTACCCTCGATTCCTATTCTGATTTTTTGCGCTATAACATCAGCCTGTGACCACGTCTTACTGAAGCTCTCTTCATTGCGACAATTGCTCAGTGTCTTAACGACAGCATCAGCAGTCTTCTTGGCAGTAATGACATCCATCTGTTCTCCCTGTAGATCTACTCAAATTATCAGTGTTGGATAAGATGAGCTTCAAAACCATCAAGCCATTAACAAACTAAAAGTCACAAATTGAGTGGAGAAGCGAATTACTTTCGTTGTAGGTCTTGGGATCGCGATCCTTTGATAAAGTGACCACGGCTTCCATTATCCTCGCCACTTGCTCTAGCACGGCCCTCACCACCACGAGTTGCGAGATAAAAACAAATAAATCAAGATAATTAATAACAAAACATTTTTTACTGTGTCTTTGCCCGAACGGTACATCCGTTTTGCCCGAATAATAGTATTTTTTTTTCGACAGGGGGGGGCTGTAGCCCCCCAGTCCCCCTCCGCCCCGTACACTGATGTAGAGAATGCCGAAAGACAAAATTCTGCAACGATTTTACGAAAAACGTTATACTTTTGCCGTTTTTGTGTTAAAATCGTGTCTTTCTATAAACAGTCAAATACAAATGTTTCTCTCAATCTCGAACTCCCAAGACTGCAAAATACACTTTTTTTTTAAGTTACGCATAAATTCAAAACAGTTGCAAGTGAACAACAGCCGTGATTCAAACTGTAGAAGTGACATTTGTATTAAATGGTTTTGTAGTTTACAACTGCAGCTCATCAGCATTCACATGTGACAATGGCAAGTGCTTATTTCCCAACCGGAGGTGTGACGGCTTCAATGACTGTGGTGATTTTTCTGACGAGAGAAACTGCGGTAAGTTTCAAACAACTCTTCTTTACATTGTCATTAGACTAAACATGAAATAAAAATAGTAGTGTTGTAACAGTCGTGAGCATAAGCTGAAAAAAAAACGGTTAACTGAACACTCATATGCCACCTGATCTTGCGTCCAAAAGGAATATTCGTATTGAGTCCAAAAATTGACCTTTTTTCCAAGGGGTAGGTTCAGGGGTTTTTGGTCAAAAATGAGCCAACTTATGTTTGATCATTTCTGTGAAGTTTGAACTTTGTGATATGAAAAAGCTTTTTTTCCTGCAAATGTATTCTTACCCGTTGAATAGATGTCAGTTTCATTTAGATTTCAGGTCTCAATCTTTAGGTCAAAGGGATTTTTTTATGTTTGTGTTATGTGTACACCATCGTTCTCATTAAAAGGCATTTTTGTTAAAACACATGAGGGCGAGCCCCAGTACTCGAAACTGGCATCCTACTGTGGTTTCTATTCTAGGCACCTGTTAACCCTTTCTAGACCGAGGGGGGAGGGGGATTCTGCCCGCTTTGACTTTGAACCTTTATAACCTTTTTAACTTTTAATATGCAAGCAAACACCACCAAACTCAGTAACTATTTTTAAAACTTGACTGGGAACAAATTAGTATGGTTGGTGAATGACCTTGACATTTGACGTTGCCATGGTAACCAAATTTTCACAATTTTTACAAAAATTCTAGCTCCGCGATTGCTTGGAAGGATTTTTTTTCAGAGGAGCATAGTAATTACGTTTACATCATTCCAGTAAACATAAAAAAACAGAACTTTTCAAAAAAAGTAAAATCTTCCTGCCCGTGATATTCTGAAAACTGTCATTTCCTTACCTAAATTGAGACCAATTTCTTTTGTAAAAAGATCAGAAATTAAAAAGAAGCCACGACATTGAGGCAAAGCTTGTGTCTCCTTCCGTGAATATTTATTATGAATGTCAAATTAAAGTTCTCTTTCACAGGGCAAAGATATCAACCAACACAGTAATTGCCATTTCCTTACAATTTTTACAGAAAACACAGTTACCTTTCCTTCGTTGTGAAGCCATTCCTTTGTGACAAATGCTCGATTTCTTTGCATGGCCTTTAGTTGTGTATGTCTGGCTTTCAGCAACTACTATGGTGAATTTATATGATTTAAATCCAGCACGGTGGAGGGATTTGTACTTGTGAGTTATTTTTGGTTGAAAATTGAACACCTATAGTGCTTTGCAATGCGAGAGGATTGCACTAATGGCAATTAAGTCTTATGTGTCAACGAATGTATTATTAATAGGCAAGAACAAGTCTTACATTTATAGGTAGGTCCGAGTAGTTGAGTGCTTAATACAAAAAAGATACACGAATGTAAAGTTCCTTGAATTTAGACTAAAATTGTCATTTCCTTACCTTTAAAAACAAGAAAAAAATTGTCAAAAATTTGTAAAACGTTCCAAAGTGCTTATCTCTTAGCTGGCACTTTCATTCGTCCTAACCTTTCTAGAAAACAAGCGAGACTTGTTTATCATCCAATCTGAGGTTCATTTTGAAAAAGAAAATGATATTCTAGAAATTGTCATTTCCTTACCTATTGAACATTTCGTCTTTAAACTTTCATTACTCCTATAATACTCGTGCCATTTACATGATAACCTCACGAAATGTAGCATACATTGATAGCTATTATGTCACAAACGACCAGGCATTATCATCTATTTTTAGCCCTTCTAGAGACATTTAACTCAAAAATGGCAATTCTGTCTTGAGGTTGACTTTGAAACCTGTACTAGACATTATACTTGGACTAGATCTTTTTTTCGTCAAAAGGTCGCTTTTCTGAAACGTGGATGATAACGTGGGGAATACAAATGAAGCTGTGGGGAATGACTTTATCATCTGTTAGGCAAATTTGCAAAGTTCTAGCAATTTTTCTTCCTAGATTCCCCAATTTTCGTCATTTCCTTACCTTTTGGAAATTTCAATACGCCATTTCTCGGTGGCAGTTAAGGCAACATTGCTGTTCTTTTAGCACAACTAACATTGGCACCAGAAGTTTGCTTTGTGAAAAAATTAGGGGTTTTCCATGTAAAATGCACATTTTACAAGCGATTTTATGATTATCATGAGAAAGGTAAGGACATGACTTTTCAGGAACATTATAATGATAATGATAATGATAATGATAATGATAATGATAATGATAATGATAATGATAATGATAATGATAATGATAATGATAATGATAATGATAATGATAATGATAATGATAATGATAATGATAATGATAATGATAATGATTATGATTATGATTATGATTATGATTATTATTATTATTATTATAGAACTCAAATTTTTCATCGATACGAAGCATTTGCAATTTGCAAATCTGTTGGCAGTTATGTTGCTGTTACTGTTTTCTTTTTCCAACGGAAATTACATTTTATCTTTTGATGCATTTGAAACTTGTTTTTAACAACACGTTTAATGAATTATATTGATCTCTTCCATGTTTCAAGGAAAATAATACCAATAATAATAATAATAATAGTAATAATAATAATAATAATAATAATAATAATAATAATAATAATAATAATAATAATAACAAAAACAATAATAATAACAATAATAATAATAATAATAATAAGGATACAATGTTTTTTTTTGCAATTCCTTCATCTCTGCCATAAAATCTGTACCTCAGAATATTAAAATCGATCTGTTTAAATATCTTCCTACTACGTTGCATTTCAGCATTATGCCCAACTGGCTGGTTTTCAGGTATCAACAGCTCTTGCTACCGAATTTTGCAGAACAAACTGACATGGAATTCAGCAAAATCTGACTGCGAAGCATCAGGCTCAAGGCTTGCAGTGCTGAATACAGAAGCTGAACAACAAGCACTTGCCCAAGTACTTTCATTTCACTATGTAGGGATGACTTGGATTGGTTTGCACAGGGATCCAAAGAACAAGTCACGATGGCTGTGGGTCGATGGTTCAACCGCTGATTACACGAACTGGGCTAAAGGAGAACCTGACAATGAAGGAGGCAAGGAAAATTGCACAGGAATACCATCTTATCTTGCTCCAGCGAATTGGAGCGACAAGGCCTGTAATTCTTTCCTCTCTTACGTCTGTGAACTGTTCAGTGGTAAGTAAAAAAAAAAATCTTGTCACATAGGAGTAAATTGTAATTTAACCTTGCACAATATCTAAAGTTTAAAATTCAAGAACTTTAATCCACGCCTCAACGTGTGCGATACACCAAAAGTTCAAGTTGTATGCTGTGTTTTATAAGGTAATGCGACGATAAATTAGATCCTTTAACATCCCCGCCCCCTCAACCATCCCCGGACATACGCGAAGCATTTGATCATTTTGCAGGAGAGGAGAAAAAACGATTGATACCTTTCGGCGACCAGAGGTAGTTTTCTTAGACTTGGCGAATACAAACTTCATTATACTAGCGAAGTAGTTGTAGTAGTAGAATTGGTAACCTCGTCACTTGTTCGCTACATATCCTTCCAAGATGGTGTCGTTTTCCATTTTCCGGGAGGTTGCCAAGGGAGGGAGGTGTCAAAGTATCCAATTTTGCATGAATAAAAAACGATTGCTACCTTTCAGCTACCAGAAGTCGTTTTCTTAGAGTTTGCATATAAACTCGATTAGATCCTAGCGAAGTAGTTAGAGTAGAATTGGTAATCTCGCCGTTAATTCCCTTCATTTCCTTCTGAGATGGCAACGATTCAGTGGTGTTGTTTTTAAAATTTAAATTATCTCTGGAAAATGCGTGGTTATTTTAAATTCGACTTGCATTCAGATAATCCTAGCTCAGGTCATGTTTTGTCCCGGAAACCTTTAAAAGTACCCATTTTAGACATGTATATTTTTTCACTCTTTAATTATTTGTTACTCGGCTTCCATGAAAACCATTTTTTTAAATTAATGGGATTCCCAGGATAAAAAAAAAAAATTCAGTTCATTTCAATTCACCCTGAAAACGTGATCGTATGGCTGTGTATTGTAAACTATTTTTCTCCTGCATAAGCTGTTTATCAAAGCATATTACAACATAAATAACTCTTAACGGAACAAGTGGTATAGCTTGCATAACTTGGGTCCTAATTAAAACCTCCCACTACCATCCCCTCAACCCCATTCCCCCACCACCAACCCAGACCAGGATACGGCATTTTTTCTGATTAAAAAAACAAAATAGGAAAGAAAGAAAGATTCCTTCCTGGGATGATACTTTGCTGTTATGTAAAAGATACATATTTTTCATTCCAGTATATCGAGTGCGCGTGAACACTTCCAATACTGATGGTGCTGGAACGGACGCAACTGTGGAAATAAAAATATATGGCGACAAAGGCTCCACAGGGGCAATAAGACTGAATGATGTAAATGATACTTTTCAAAAAGGAAGGTAACTGTACTAACCCTTGCTTCTTTGAAAAACAATTCTAGATTCCGGTGTTGTTAAAATTCTTATACTAAAGCATCTTTTCGCTCATTAATCCTGCGAAAACCACCATATACCACCAATATCAAGTGCAAGTTTTCGAATCGAACAAAGGTAAACAATTATGTCTTTAACAAGACATGAAATGACGTGATTAAAAATATATTTTAAGCATGTTGCTCAACCTTTCTTGCCAAGTGGTGTCACTAATAACATATTAAGTTATGATTTGTGTTCAATCATCCTCCATTAATCATCGTGGTAGTTGATTGTCGTCTTACATGAAGTTCAGCAACATCATCAAATAACGGCGCCATTACACGTAAAGGTTTCCATTGTTTGTTTTCAGCGACACAATTCTTTGCACGTTACTTCGAACTGTTAGTGACGAACATTCCAAGGCCAATGACATGAGTGGGAAATGCTCATGCTGGGTAACATGGCACACGGACATTTCTCCGCCCAATTTTCGAGATAGATGTTAACCCTATCTAGACCATCTAGACCGTGCTTCTTTTTTGTTTTCTGTGCCAGGAGCGGGAGAAAGATACCCCAAAGTCCCCAAACTAAACCTTGGAAGTATAAAATATATGCCAGTGAGAATTGAAAGACAGATAGTGGTTCCGAAGATGTTTCTTTTGAGGTCCGCAACGCAAATCGATGACGTCATATAAGGTGGCAATTGCGTCATTATTTTGATTTTCCCAAAACTTCAGAAAAGCGCCAAGATTTAAAAAAGTAATCAAAACCAGAAAAGAAAACTCATATGAGCGTACGTTTGCGGTAAAAAATTCTATTTTCTGGATAAACTACCTGTTAAAAATTGTTTGCCCTGGTAACATCAAATTCAATCAACACAAACGGACCCCCCACCGGGGTTATAGATAGGGTTAAGTTACCTTCGACAACTTGTAACCGAGTAGAAAATTAGGAAATTGCGTTGAAAATCGCCATTTAGTAATTATTACAAAGTATCAACTTTTCGCGCAATATTGTTGTGCTTTAATCGCTCGGTGTCGTCACATATAACACTCTTTAAAGTGACATGATATTGCACGAAAAGTAGTTGTTATGGTAACCTCTTGTTTTAATTTGTCGTAATGATTTGATCTAGATTAGCCGTCAATTACAACCATTAATTCAAACTGCGACCTTAATTAATAATTAATCTTTAACTACCGTTTATCGTGTCTTGTAAAACATTGCGAACAACTCGTATGACCTCTCCCCGCTTTTAGATTCTTCTTACGTCATCCAATGGTAGAAAACCTCAGTAAACAGTGAGCATAATTTCTGTGTTTGATTATACGTCAAAAGAATGTTGTCATTCCAGTTTGACGTCTTTTGGTTTGTTTGTTTTAGAACTGACATATTTGACATCACTGCTAAAGACGTAGGACAAGTGAGGGGGGTGGAGGTTACTCGTAGAAATGGTTCAAGCTGGCATCTTAAACACGTGAGGAGCTACTAACTCATAAGAATGGATTATTAACCGTGGAAACTTTGTAATGCGCTCAGGTGTTTTTATGTGTTTGATTTCTTTAACGCCGCTCTTTACTATTCTAGGTTGGTGTGAAGGTTGGAAATCAGGCAGGATACACAGCGTTTAACTTTAATACCTGGATTGAGGAATATCAGCGCTACATAGTATCCAGTGAGTAATCATGATAACTTTAATATCACAGCTGAGATATAAAAACATTACAAGACTCGTCTTACATAACACACTCAATGTTAGCTAAAAGCCCATACAACTTGAGCCGCTGAGAGAGCGTTACGTGGACAAAATTTTCAGACCCCGTTGGAAATTTGGTAAGTTTTCCCGCTGTGAGAAAACCAGTCTTTCTTCGTCTATAGCCTGCGATACCTGGTACCTTTTCCATCCCTTGTTTGGCAATTTCTTGACGGGTGAGAAAGGCAGCTTCAAGAACAGGAAGATTCTTTACAACACGTGCACCGGAGAAAACAAGTTTACATCTAGATACGAATGAATGCAAAATACACACGCACCTTTCCGTACTCCTAGACGAAACCCCAGATTGGCCCGCAGAACAACCGCTTATTTTATCCGTTTTACGGGCGAGCACGAAGCGCGAGATGAAAGTACATCACGAGTCACGAGCGAAGGGAGGGTGGCTCCATTATATTAACGCCGTTGTGTCTCCAAAAACTGACTTCATTGGTGATTTTGTGTCATAAATTGCTACTAGGTTGCCAATCAGGGTTCCGTTCTCTACATATTACGCGCACGGCTTTGCTTGAGGCAACAAATGCTTGGTCAGTAAACACTGACAAGTTGACAATGGCCTTCTAAATGGCGTTGTCTTTATTGTCCTTACTAAGGCATTCGACACCATTGATCATGAGATCATCTTGCGTAAGATTTCATACTTGGGTGTCGATCAGGCAGCTATAAAATGGTTCTCGTCGTACTTAAGTGGCCGAACCCAGAGATGTAATGTCAGCGGCAAACTATCATCTGCTCGTACCCCCCAGTTGAGGTGTGCCACAGGGTAGCATATTGAGGCATATTGGGTCCTTTGTTATTTTAAATTTACATTAATGATCTTCCCAACTCCCTGCGGGGCACCTTACCAAGAATTTAAAACGTCATCTGCTAAGATGTTAACAGAGCTTAAGCTAGCTCTAATCCCTGAACTAAATAACCTTAGCTGTTGGCTGAAAGCTAACAAGCTCAGTCTAAATGTTGCTAAAACAGAACTAATGATTATTGGATCAAGACAAAGACTATCTGCCCAATGTGACGATATAGAAATCCGAATTGATGACCAAATTATCAAGAGAGTCGATAACACCAAATCTTTGGGTCTTACCATAGATGCCCAACTCTCTTGGGGTAAAAACGTTGAAGAGATTTGCAGGAAAGTTTCTTCAGCTATAGGTTCCCTAAAACGTGTGCGGCCCTTTATATCCAAAGAAACTGCAATCCAAGTTTATAACGCTTTAATTATGCCTCATTTTGATTACTGCAGCCCCGTTTGGGACTGTTTGAATGGTTACTTGAGTGAAAGCTCCAAAAGTTACAGAGCCGTGCAGCCAGAGTTATTACTAAATTACATTTTGATACGAGCTCAAACCACCTTCTCTCCACCCTCGACTGGAAGAGGCTATCTCTTCGGCGAAAGAAACAAAAAGCCTTAATGATGTATAAAACCATAAATGACCTTGGTCCGGAATATCTACAAAGTCTTTTCTCTCAGCGTCACCATGGATCATAAAAAACTGGATAGGACAAGTGCTGACGTCATGGCGGCAACAGAGAGTAAATTTGTGGCGTCATATAAATATTGCAAATTTGTTTTACGACATTGTAACAATCAGGGTCCTTGTTTATTTGTTAACGTTTAATTTATTGATGGAAATTGAAGATTTGTTTGAGGAGTGGGAGGAGGTCGATTTGGAAGGCATTGAAAGCTTCATTATTGAAGAAAACGGAGCGGATGAAGTGGACGAAGAAGAAATCAGTGAGGAAATATCGGATAACTCCAGCGATTGCGAAGATGACGATCAGGTTTCCTTCAAGTGTTGCAAATGTAAAAAGGTTTACCATACCAGAGGCTGGTTAAAAAAAACATGAAGATAGCTGCAGTGGTCCTAGTGAAACAACGAAAAAGGAAGCTAGAAGTCCTAAAATGTCAGCCCATCAAGAGAAAACCAGAGCGATTTTGACAGACCTCGGATTTGAGGAGTATTTTTCCCTTGATTGTTTACCTGTTGTTTTGAAGCATCTTTGCGAAATTACGTCGGTATCAAGCGAGATCGCCAAAGTGAGGGGCTCCAGGTTCGCCTCCTGCCAATCCCAGGCACATGTTCTAGTGGTTGAACTGGAAAAAGGCGAGGAAACTTTGGCCAAGAGGCTTTTCCGAGTTGTTGTGAAAAACATTTAGAAAATAACATTCGCACGCGATAATCTCATCAGTTCACCTACGAGACAGCAATATGTAGCTCGACACTTAAATGAGTTCAGACAAACAGAGGAAGTATTATCAAAGTGGGCTGAGCTGTGTAGTGTTGCTCAATCTAATTCTTCTGATCCACTCTTGCTCCAGATGGTTACCAGTGTAATTTTCGGGGAAATCTGTCGTTGCCAAATGGCTCTTTATTGACACCTTACAACACCTACGGAAACTGTAACTTTTAAGTGGCACTTTCCCTCTTTCCCTAAGAACGGTCCACTGCGTTTCGGGTCGAAAAAAAGTTTGCCCTCAAACTTTGCCCACCAAATCATCTTGGGTCATAAGTAAATGAAATGACTTTAGTTTTCGGAAATACGTTAAAATATATTTTTTACAGGCCACAACAGTCAGAGCGTTCGAGGGGTTGTTTCGAAAACGAAGACCCCAAAAACGAAGACCGAAGACCTAAGACCCCCTCATCGAAAACGAAGACCCCTGATCGAAAACGAAGACCCCCTCATCGAAAACGAAGACCCCCTCATCGAAAACGAAGACCCCCTCATCGAAAACGAAGACCCTTTGATCGAAAACGAAGACCCCCTGATCGAAAACGAAGACCCCCTGATCGAAAACAAAGACCCCCTCATCGAAAACGAAGACCCCCTGATCGAAAACGAAGACCCTTTGATCGAAAACGAAGACCCCCTGATCGAAAACGAAGACCCTTTCGCCTCAGCTCAGACCTTAAGACAAATTCTGTCAAGTGCCTTTGTCAGTATTGACATACACAAGACAGCATTTGTATTAAACTGCGATTTAGGGGAAAATTAGGTATCATTACAAATCCTGGGAGGGGAAGGAGTGGGTGGACAATACTCGTGTTCGTTTACCTAAAACACGGAATCCGGAATCCGGAATCCGGAATCCGGAATCGGGAATCCGGAATAAAAGAAAAAAACGAAAAATGAAAATTCGTCGACATGAAAATTTCAACGAAGGTTAAAGTCACTTGGGAAACAGTTTTTATAGCCCTTGAAAAATTATAATATCAGTGAGGAGCCCAGTGAAATTTTCAAAAGTTTGCCTACGTGTTAGTATTCTAAGACAGTCCCTTTAAAGCGTAAAACTTTAAAACACACCAAAACGACACCTATCTATTTTTATAAAATCAAAGGGGAAAAAGAAAAAGAAAAATAGAAAGAAAAGAAAGTCTTTCCTGATTTACGGATTCCGTTTATTTGATTTTATAAAAATAGATAGGTTTCTTTTATTCCGGATTCCCGATTACGGATTTCGGATTCCGGATTCCATGTTTTAGGTAAACGAACACGAGTATTGTCCACCCACTCCTTCCCCTCCCAGGATTTGTAATGATACCTAATTTTCCCCTAAATCGCAGTTTAATACAAATGCTGTCTTGTGTATGTCAATACTGACAAAGGCACTTGGCAGAATTTGTCTTTAGGTCTGAGCTGAGGCGAAAGGGTCTTCGTTTTCGATCAGGGGGTCTTCGTTTTCGATCAAAGGGTCTTCGTTTTCGTTCAGGGGGTCTTCGTTTTCGATCAGGGGGTCTTCGTTTTCGATCTGGGGGT
This sequence comes from Pavona decussata, assembly GCF_977016875.1. NCBI lineage: Eukaryota > Metazoa > Cnidaria > Anthozoa > Scleractinia > Agariciidae > Pavona > Pavona decussata. The sequence continues at coordinate 810,681 of NW_028145762.1, read as the reverse complement.
CTTCGTTTTCGATCAGGGGGTCTTCGTTTTCGATCAAAGGGTCTTCGTTTTCGATGAGGGGGTCTTCGTTTTCGATGAGGGGGTCTTCGTTTTCGATGAGGGGGTCTTCGTTTTCGATCAGGGGTCTTCGTTTTCGATGAGGGGGTCTTAGGTCTTCGGTCTTCGTTTTTGGGGTCTTCGTTTTCGAAACATCCGCGTTCGAGGACCTAAATTTGAGCGTGGCGAAAGATAGAAGTTGCATAAAATTGAAGAGCTCGCTGCTCGAAAACCAGGAAACGCCACAAAAATTCATTATAATTCTTAAGTCAAGTGTTCCTTCAAAGGTATGAAATGCATGTTTATTTTGATTTGTTTTAATTATTACGGTCACAAAAACTAATATTATTAACCCTCGTTAGAACGCTTTCTGAAAACTGGTGAAAGTACCCTGTCTTTGCCGGCATTTATTTCACAAGTCCAGACCGACCCATTCTAAATTCCAACTGAACTTTGCTAAACAGATGTTAGGAAGCATAGAAATATAAAAATACGTTGCACTTTTTATCTTCCTTGACCACAGCGACTTCGCACTTTTGGTGCTTTTTCGAATGTGAAACCCGCATTATGCAAATGAGGTTGTCGATCAAATTCAAATTGTTCTAAATCAAGACATTCTTAATCGCTAAATTTCACCATTCTAAATTCACTACACCAAAAAGCACACAAATACAAAAGCAAAAACGGTTTTACCCGTTTAAAAATGCCTAAAACCTGATGAATTATTTAGTCCTGATCTCTGAATGCTATGTAAAAAAATTGTAAACATTGAATATGCTAATTGCGTTGTGTGGGACACTTAGTCCTATTTTAAGAAATCTTTCTTCTCGCTGTTTTCTACGGTCGATTTTCATTTTTTTGAAAAGTGCTATTGAAAATTTGCACACGTTTTTAGTATCAAAAACTTGAAGAAATAATTCAGCTTTAAATGGATGAGCACACACTGTGACATGACCTGCATTGAAATCGACAACACTTGACTGTTTTTTTAAATCAATGTTGTGTTACACTCTTGGTTATTTCTTGATTGCCTTTTTGTTTGGTAAATGGCTACTAAAAGGACAATGCTGACAAGACCCTCTTATTTTTCCCTGATCTACGACCAACGTACAGAATGATTTGATGAAGAAAGTTTTGTTTTGCCGGATATGGCATTTTAACGACATAACTCCCGCACTGAAGTAGGTCATAGGTCAAGGTCTTTTAAACTCCTCAGTTTACTTCCTAATTTTCTCTAAAATGATTCCATTCACCTCCGCTATGAATACATCGTTACATTTTCTTCTCATACAAGATAAGCAATATTCAACACCTTACAATTAAAGCTTACTGGCGTGTAACTATTAACTTCTGGAATCTGAGATCTGAATTTGACTTGCTCAACTTATATGAGCAATGACGCCGCCCAAGAATTACACAATCCTACCTTGTAACAGTGAAAAAGCGAGAGATATAAGCAAATAAAATAACTTTGGTTTCTGTTCTTGTCGAGGTTAAAATATGGACATCTTATGAAGTAGATTGCTTTTTCGGTATTTTCGGGCTCAAATTACCTCATTAATGAGAAGTTGTTCTCTTTCACTTTCGAAGCTTTATTTAGGAACAGCCATATTGATAGTCAATTTATATTTGGCCTGGCGAATACAAGGACCTACAAACTTGGACAAAATAACGGAAAATTTAGTCCCCCATCCTCCCCTCTAAATCAATCAGTACGAATTCGCGTACAAAGCAAAACGCGCCATGTTTCCATCACTGGAAAAAAAAAGGGGGAGAAAGGCCGGTTGCCCAAGATTGTAGCTATCAATATGTTTGTTGAGACTCGCAATGCGCGCCAAACAAAAATCCCCAAACGCAGACACTGAAAATGCCGCTCAATTTGATGCAATAGCCATTTTTTTTTTAACCTGATACCCATTTGTACAGAGACCGGCGTAAATGGGGCCGCAGTATGGAGTAAAAGATTCTTGACACTAATGGCAGGGCCGTCCCTCGTGTTGTTATTATGATTTATCTCATGACGAATATCATCAGACATGGTAATGTTCATCTTATTGCGGGTATTGCTTTCCTGTAACAAATTATAAACCAGCTTGCATTCATAGTTATCGAGATTTTAACAGGTGCGCGCGCCAAGTTCTTTTCTCTATAGGAAAGCTATAGGAAAGATTAAAAACGATCTTATAGTCCGGTCTTTCTCTATATACCTACATTTGTTAGTAGATATTTCACAAAATAACTCACCTCGCGCCTGGATTGGATGTTTGTACAGATTCCTTTTCCGAAGTTGCATGTAAGATCTAAGGCGTATCTTTCACAGAAGCAAATATCGTATTTGGTCAAAAAGAAAGTCAAATTACTCAAGGAAAGTTCTAGAACTGACTTCGGACTTATGTCTCATGTTCGGGCTACTGCGCTACGCAGTCTAAGAAGCATATGTGAAAATACCTCATGAACATTCTCATCGGGGGATTTTGCAGTACAATTTCGTTTTGATACGCAATTTTTTTTTTTTGGGGGGGGGGGGGGTGGCCTTAACCCCCCTAAGACGATAAAATTGGACAATTTTTATTATAATCACATAGAACTTCGCGTATTCGAGAGGGGGCACTTATTCGAGGATTTATGGCATTTTAGTGGACTGCCTGTCAACTAGCTTGGAGTAGTTTTAAAATTACACTTACACAAAAACAACGCAGCAACTATATACTTTACTGATGCTCCTTAATGTGGGATTTGATTCTCCTTCACTAGGAGGAGAGCTCGTGTTGAATTTTCAATAAAAATGACTTTAAAGTAATTACAGAAACAATGAGGCATTGCACTAGAAATATCATCTACAACAAAAAGTGCAAGTTAGAAGCTTTGGCATTTGCAGCGAAGGGCCTCAAGTGAAACTCTCAGAGCAAGCTAATAGCTAACTCTACCTATCACCGTAGTGCGCCAGGGTTGCAACCGGAACGCTACGCGACGGACGGATTCTCCTTCCCTCGCTTCCTATAAAATATTTCTTTTTCTGTACAGTTTTTTCCTTCCGACTTTCATGCAGAAGTTCCTATCAATTCATTTTGAGCAACATATTGACAATGCCCAGCTTTTGAAAATTAGTAAATCACATGTTTTACAAAAGTGAATTCAAGTTTTTTTCATTACTACATGGGATTTTTTTTTTCGAACTGTAATAAAATAACAACTTGCACTTCAACAGTCGACCTATCATTTTTTTCGTGGTTCTGAAGTTTATATTTTCTATGTATTGAGAAAGGCACTTTACGTAGAGGGATGTACAGGCATCCTCCTTCTAGTCGGCTTGTGAATTTCAGTGTTTTGTGATTTCAGATGGCAGTATGCCAAACTCCGCGAAATATTTTTAATTATATCTTAAAGGACCTTCAAGCTATGAATACCAACTGAATGGCGTAAAAAAAAGGGAAATGTAATAATAAACGAAAAACTTAGTAATGAAAATAGGTTTCTTAAAACCTAAATACTGTTTAGCAGACAGACTAATTTGCATAAAAATTCCCCGCAAAGTATCTAAAAATCGGGACCGAACAAGTTTTAGGCATTTTAAAACTATTAAAACCGTTTATGCGTTTTATTCTGTGTGATTTTAGGCGTAGTTAATTTAGAATGGTGAAGTTTAGTGATTAAGAATGTTTTGATTCGTAACTGAATGGAATAATTTAGAGAAAATTAGGAAGTAAACTGAGAAGTTTAAAAGACCTTGACCTATGACCTAATTCAGTCCGGGACTGTTATGTCGTTAAAATGCCATATCCGGCAAAACAAAACTTTCTTCATCAAATCATTCTGTACGTTGGTCGTAGATCAGGGAAAAATAAGAGGGTCTTGTCAGCATTGTCCTTTTAGTAGCCATTTACCAAACAAAAAGGCAATCAAGAAATAACCAAGAGTGTAACACAACATTGATTTAAACAGTCAAGTGTTGTCGATTTCAATGCAGGTCATTTCACAGTGTGTGCTCATCCATTTAAAGCTGAATTATTTCTTCAAGTTTTTGATACTAAAAACGTGTACGAATTTTCAATAGCACTTTTCAAAAAAATGAAAATCGACAGTAGAAAACAGCGAGAAGAAAGATTTCTTAAAATAGGACTAAGTGTCCCACACAACGCAATTAGCATATTCAATGTTTACAATTTTTTACATAGCATTCAGAGATCAGGACTAAATAATTCATCAGGTTTTAGGCATTTTTAAACGGGTAAAACCGTTTTTGCTTTTGTATTTGTGTGCTTTTTGGTGTAGTGAATTTAGAATGGTGAAATTTAGCGATTAAGAATGTCTTGATTTAGAACAATTTGAATTTGATCGACAACGTCATTTGCATAATGCGGGTTTCACATTCGAAAAAGCACCAAAAGTGCGAAGTCGCTGTGGTCAAGGAAGATAAAAAGTGCAACGTATTTTTATATTTCTATGCTTCCTAACATCTGTTTAGCAAAGTTCAGTTGGAATTTAGAATGGGTCGGTCTGGACTTGTGAAATAAATGCCGGCAAAGACAGGGTACTTTCACCAGTTTTCAGAAAGCGTTCTAACGAGGGTTAATAATATTAGTTTTTGTGACCGTAATAATTAAAACAAATCAAAATAAACATGCATTTCATACCTTTGAAGGAACACTTGACTTAAGAATTATAATGAATTTTTGTGGCGTTTCCTGGTTTTCGAGCAGCGAGCTCTTCAATTTTATGCAACTTCCATCTTTCGCCACGCTCAAATTTAGGTCCTCGAACGCTCTGACTGTTGTGGCCTGTAAAAAATATATTTTAACGTATTTCCGAAAACTAAAGTCATTTCATTTACTTATGACCCAAGATGATTTTGTAGGGAAAGTGCCACTTAAGTTTTAAAAACTCCTTAGTCAAATTATTTCTGGAAACCCTTTTTTTTGTTTTGTTTTCTAGAAACATGCCCGAGGGGCTGGGTACCAGTGAGCAACAGTTCTTGCTACGGATTTTCGGAGGACAGACTACCGTGGAATTCAGCAAAATCTGCCTGTGAAAAATTAGGAGCAAAGCTTGTGGTGTTGAATACAGAAGCTGAACAACAAGCACTTGCCTTTTTAGTAGCAAACTGGACATGGATTGGTTTGCACAGGGATCCCCGGAACACGTCACGGTGGCTGTGGGTCGATGAGTCAAACACTGATTACACTAATTGGTACAAAGGAGAACAACCTAACGGCGCCGGAGGCACGGATGATTGTGTATTTTTAAGTAGTTATACTCCTCCTAGTAGTAATTCATCAAAATGGTTTGACTCGCGCTGTACCAGTTATCGTTCTTACGTTTGCGAAATCAGTGGTAAGTAAGATTTTATTATAAGCAATTATACTACGAGCTTTCTATAAGCGAATTGTGCTGAGTTGAATTCCTCGAGTTGAAATTAAACAATCAGACTGCTTGGCAGACCCTCTTTTTATCTTGCTATACACTCTTGGAAAATAAAGACGGTTAGTCTGTTTGACTCAGTAGGCAACTTAATGATTTCGATCAAAAAACGGCAATATTGACAGAAAATCCATTTTCGAAATATCTCGATTTGCATAAATTATGAGCTTTTTGTCTAACTTGTGCTATTCTTAGCAGTGCGAAAACATATTGTAACAAGAAGTTTGTGACGCGGCGAGACGGTTTTTATGCGCGGGCGATGCGCGGAGGTAAACGATATAACTCGAGCGTTGTCACACGGATAAACGGCGGGGAAAAGCTTCGGAGAGCACTAAAACTTTGCAGCGTGGCACTTGTTACGGATGCCGAGGTATTAGGTCGTTGTCAGTCGTCCGCAGAGGCGAAGTAGAAAATGAATCTTCACAGAAATGGATCTCACAAGTTGTTTATTCGTAGTCCTTCACAGGTACAATTCAGCGTGTTGGGTAACTCGAAATTGTACAATGTACAAGCTTCCTTTTACATGTTTTGAGTATATTAAATTCGGTAATCCTCTCAACTAAAATTAGTTTTACAGTAGAGTAAATAGCTAAACGCGTCGTTATTAAAAATCTAGCCTTAGAAAGGATATTTAAACTGGAAACGAGACAGCTGAGTTCGCTATAGGAAATTGCGCTGGAACTGTACAATTATTACTATTTCCTGGATGTTTACCGAAAGGTCAATCGGAACTTTTGCTCTACGCTAACGAGTTGTGCTCGATCTAATATTCCAAAACATCTAAGAAACATTTATTTCGACGAGTAATTCACATGTAAAGATTATCAATTTCCTAAAACACTAAACTGAAAATGCTTTTCGATTTCTACGAGATTGAATTCCTTTTAAACACTACGGAGAAATAGTCCTTGTGACACCCCCCACCTTAAGTGAAAGCCTCCTGGCTTTCGAGAAATCTAAGGGTACTAACATAATTTGGACGAGGTTCAATACGGCTGAGCTACCTGCGTAAATATCTTAAATTCGTAGCCACTTAAGAACGGTTTGCTGTAAGGACCGACTAAGCGTATACAAAATAGAAAAAACCGATTTCCCCAAACTTTGCCAGTATAAAGGGCTTAGTAAACTACTTCTAAAAATATAAGTTTCGTTTTGTTTAGAACTTTATTTATTTTGGGGGAATTTTTTTAAAATTTTACCCATGGAGGCGGGCTAAAATCACGCCGAAGTAGGCACTTTTGTAGAAGCTCCCTTTTATACAAGGAGCCTTTTCTAGAAAAGATTAACCCAACAGAAGGAACAATTTTATTTTCTTAGATGACTAGCGGCGTTAAAGTTAAATAAAACGTAAACATGAATTTTTGACCAATTTTTTAAGTTGCGCCTTTTTACCGGTGATTATAACGACCTAATTTTGGCTAAATTCAAGGACAAAAAAAGCATTTTGGTACATCGCTTTGCCCCACGAAACTACACTCCGGGAAAACATAATCATTTCAACTAAACATTGATCGAATAAAAAATTGGGGTAAATTAAACAGCGAGTTCTCAGAGCGTTTTCAAAACATGTCACTTCAGCAATTAAGAGCGACCTTTGACCTTTTATATCGAGGGGAAATATAAACGAGAGCTCATAAACCTTGACTTTCCTTCGCCGAAAGACGCTTAATTTTACTCTGCTGGCACATTTTGAGTAAAGGAAAACTACACATTTGAATTTGAAGTTATGTACTAGCTATGAAAGATAATTTGAAAAGCAAAATTAGCAATTCAATTCGACTTTGCGTAGGCGGTTCCGATTTGTTTACTACGAAATTGCGATTTTAAAGCCTGTTTACAACACAAATACGGCATCCACTACAAGGTAAACCTCATTCTACTGAATGATTAATAAATCCTTCTTACCTTAGAGATCTTTTCTTGACTAAAAAAAAGACATAGCCTGCATTCATTGCAAAATTATTAAGCCGCCCGATCGCTAAACGATTAACCAAATAAAGCCACAGTAATCCCACTGTATAAAATTGTACAATACCGGGACCGCACAGCTCTTTTTATTTATATAACAGTGATTCGTTTTGCACTGTACTGTCCATTAATAATGAACTACCTTTATATGACAAACGTTGCGACTTGTCAGATCTCCGTGACATTTAGGAAACTGCGATAAAAATGGGAATGATATAGGCTAATTCCACAGTGTGGCTGTACCCATTTTTTCTTTCTTGTGATCTTACCACTTGCTGTCAATCCAACAAAGTCTTAAGTGAAAAAAGATACAGAAATAGAAATAATTTCCCTGCATCACAAACAAGTAATAATTATAATGAAACAATAAACTTCAACCAAAACTATAGATAGGGGATACGGCGACTGTCTCGGGTGAGTAGCAATATGAGGACTCTGCTTTGCGCCTTGGGTGGAATCCGTCTGTAGACGCCCCAAAAAAGCCGTTAGCATGTATAGATGATATTCCCTTCTCCCCTGACACTGACGTCCCATGCCATGCCCATCCAATGGGAGCGGCACAGATCCTCTTATTTGAACGCCATCTGATACCAAATGTGTCCCGATGTCTCGGTCAAATAGTGAGCTCAAGGTGACTTTCGCTTTTCTCAAAAATGCCTTTGAAGGTAAAGCAGTCAATTACTACAGGTACTTTACCTTGCTTTTTACCTTGGAAATTTTAACATATAGAAAATAGAATGCATTAATGTTTTATTCACCACCGCCCACATTTGTTGTTCCACCCCCCCCCCCCCCCTCCGCCCCCGACCTGAATGAATTAATAAATTCAATTTCTCTTGTCACATACGAAGGCCCGCAAATCTAATAAGTCACGTTCTCTTCTTGTGAAACAAACAAGGCTATCATGCTCGTCCGTACATCTTTTGTGGTTTTAGGCAAAAAATCCTTCTTCACGGACTTAAGTATTGATGATCAGGGAAACTTTTCGCTTTGTGTATTCATAAAGCAACAAGAAAGCTTTTTGCCTTTACTTTTGCCGTAGCTTAGTTGTTTCGTGACTTTTAAACAAGTTTTAATTAAATTAAATTATTTTAAGCGTTTCGTAAACGTATCGAAAACATCGCAATGTTTACTAACGTTTGCGGCCTTTTACCTCTGTTAAGCTCGCTACAGAAGGGTTTTGGTTTAAAAATTACTCCTTAGAAGATGTTCAAGCTTTAAAGATAAACGAAAACTTACTGATCCGTGACGATTCTTGATATAAAAAACGCAAATCATATACAAATTTAACCAGGTTAGCTGAGTTAGAGGTTAATTGTAACTTTCAACGTGAAAAGAAGGAAAAGAAAAAAAAAACCTCTCTTTGTTTAGAGAGTAAATATTTTAAATTAATTTATGTTGGGCATTCCTATACACAGTACACACCACTAAAACATACCTGCCCGTGCCGATAACAACTTTGCTTCAGTCTTACATAGCGTCTCGAGTGTTGCAATAACGCAGATGCCCTTGCGTGGATTTGGTACCCTTGGCAAGGATTAAGCTTTTCACATTGGCTAAATTGTTCACACTTGAACCCCATGTTCCCCCTACAAAATCTACCCATATTCACATACAGGCTGACACAGCCATATATAAGCACCACTGACTCCGGTGGTCGTAGCCACCGACGATAAACTCCACTGTACACTCAGCAAGTACAACGTGCAACGAACAAAAGAAGTTAGCTTTCGGGACACGGCGCTCTTTTCAATTTACGTGATCTTTAAGTAATTAAGATATTACATCTTAGTGTCCGAAAAGAAAAAAGGCGTTTTGAATTGACGTGTCATAGTAATACCGAAATATGTAAGTACACATCTCAGTACGAAATGTACTCCTGGCATTCCTGTGGTTTCGTTAACTTGTTCTTTGACTTGAGGCGTTCCGCGATCTCGGTCAATACACTTTTGCAATGAACACAGACCGTGTTTTTTAGGCAGGAAAAGATCTCTAAGGTAAGAAGGATTTATTAATCATTCAGTAGAATGAGGTTTACCTTGAAGTTGATGCCGTATTTGTATTGTAAACAGGCTTTAAAATCGCAATTTCGTAGTAAACAAGTCGGAACCGCCTACGCAAATCTCGAATTGAATTGCTAATTTTACTTTTCAAATAATCTTTCATAGCTAGTACATAACTTCAAATTCAAATGTGTAGTTTTCCTTTACTCAAAATGTGCCAGCAGAGTAAAAATAAGCGTCTTTCGGCGAAGGAAAGTCGAGGTTTATGAGCTCTCGTTTATATTTCCCCTCGATATAAAAGGTCAAAGGTCGCTCTTAATTGCTGAAGTGACATGTTTTGAAAACGCTCTGAGAACTCGCTGTTTAATTTACCCCAATTTTTTATTCGATCAATGTTTAGTTGAAATGATTATGTTTTCCCGGAGTGTAGTTTCGTGGGGCAAAGCGATGTACCAAAATGCTTTTTTTGTCCTTGAATTTAGCCAAAATTAGGTCGTTATAATCACCGGTAAAAAGGCGCAACTTAAAAAATTGGTCAAAAATTCATGTTTACGTTTTATTTAACTTTAACGCCGCTAGTCATCTAAGAAAATAAAATTGTTCCTTCTGTTGGGTTAATCTTTTCTAGAAAAGGCTCCTTGTATAAAAGGGAGCTTCTACAAAAGTGCCTACTTCGGCGTGATTTTAGCCCGCCTCCATGGGTAAAATCTTAAAAAAATTCCCCCAAAATAAATAAAGCTCTCAACAAAATGAAACTTATATTTTTAGAGGTAGTTCACCAAGCCCTTTATTCTGGCAAAGTTTGGGGAAATCGGTTTTTTCTATTTTGTATACGCTTAGTCGGTCCTTACAGCAAACCGTTCTTAAGAAGTTCAATGAGCATTTAGAATGTTTAATTTTATCTATGGTAAAAGACCTTTGGAAATAAAAGAGAACATGAGAATTTAAAGTTATATTTCCCTCAAAATTATAACGAAAATGCGGAAGTAGCCAAATTCGGCTTGCTTTTAGTCCTTGAAATTATACTTAAAGTTGTTTCAAAGTGTCTGACTAGAACTCGAGATAATCGACCTCATTTGAAATGATTGGCTATCAGATACCATTGCTTTGGTAAAATGGTTTTCTTAGAAACCAACAAAATATACATCACGGCTGATGTTCCTACCACATTTTGACGTCATCCGGGAGTTATCACAGTACAGATCCACTTCAAAATGGAATTTATTTGTTTTATGCAATGACCAAGACATTTCAAAAGCGAACATCACGTTGACTGAGCCGAGTCAAAAACTTTGACCCCAATTTTTAGACTACTGCAAACATGTAATTATGATCCTCTAAATTAGAACACAATCGAAAAGAATTTTATGAACATTGTTTGCAAAGATCGGATGGTCAGTTACTTGTTAAAGCATTTTGAAAACAAGAAAAATTAAGAGTAACGTTATTCAACGTTCCGATGAATCCAACATCATTATCAAGAACGGAGAAAACCTTTAATGTCAGAGTTGCTAAAAGAGAATATAATTCGATGGCATTCCTGCGTGCATTAATTTATCACCAGTTATGTAGTGGAGAATGTACAAAGTGACACAATGGACAAGAGAAACGACAGCCTTCCCAAGGTCATGTTCTCCCTTCCTTTCGTTGACCAGAAAACTACGGAGAACACAAGGAGACAGTTACAATGTCTTAGTTCTAAAATCGGTGTCGCTATGCAACCTGTTTTCAGTACTATGAAAGGCTGCAACATTCTCAAGACTAGAGAGCCAAAACCGAAGATCGTAAACGAACAATGCGTGGTATATTATTACAAATGTGGTCTATGTGAGATGCCCCTATGTCGTTTTTACAAATCGACACCTCTATCGACGCATTAACAAACATACAAGCTCAAGACCTTCGATTGAGAAACACGTGAAACAACATGGGTTCGAGAAATCAACCATCGCGGACAATTTTTCGGTCCTCAAAAAGTGCCGAAATAAATGTGACTGCCTTGTTTGTAAAACGTTGTTTATGCAAGAGCTCAAACCATCGTTAAACGTGCAATCTGACTCGATTCGTGCACAGGCAGTACAAGCTCAATATCAGAGAACCGTTGAATTATAAGGATTTGTATGGGAATACAACGGATTTGTGTAAAATGGTAGAAACTAACATCGTTTTGTCAATAAAGTCAACTTACCCTATTTCTACTTGTATTCTTTGTCATTTACCAGCTTTTCAAGGCGATTCGAAGCAGACTCGTACCCAGTCGCTATTTACGTGTTTTGTGGGCTGAGAAGATTGGATACGAGGATGGATTGAGGCGCGCGGGGTGTTATGGGAAGAGTTCTCTCCCTATGACACCCCGCGTGCCTCAGTCCATCCTCGTATCCAATCTTCTCACCCTACAAAACAAGTAAAAAGCGATTGGGTACGAGTCTGGATTCGAAGCGAATTCGGCGAATAGAAAATTCCAGTAGTTTCCAAAAATTTCCGGGAAACGGACAACTGGTTGTCCATATATTTGATTCTGTACCGGAAATTTAGGTTGAATACGATCGCGCCCTTAAAATTTGGAAAACACGTCCGGTAGTAATTTCCATTGGTCGATGGAAACAATGGTCTCTTGACGGTCTTGACAAAAAGGACACGAGGAGAGCCCGCAAACAAATCTGTTTGCCTATGGACAACTGGCCGCTGACCACCCCTGCCAGGGAACTTTTGTAACCCAGCATGCTATTCGAACGTTCAATGTGTCCATGGCGTTCTGGCCGCGCATCTTTCGAAATTTCAGAAAATTTGACTTGAAAAAAATCTTTCTAGCAAACGTGATATGGCTTCAATTGAGTCGGAAATGCGCTGGAAGGATAGGTAAACATCTCTACTTTGATTCTATGAAGGAATTGGGACACTAGGAATGATTTCAACGGATTTATTCCGTTTCACGCTTCGGGCATGGCTGAAACTGTGCTCGGCCTTTCGTTACACTTAGCAGTGGAAACCCGAATGACGCTAACTCGCCGATATCGCTTCGAATCGGCTTGAAAAGTTGATAATGACAAAGAATTCAAGTAGAAACAGGGTAAGTTGACTTTATTGACAAAACAATGTTAGTTTCTACCATTTTACACAAATCTGTTGTATTCCCATACAAACTCTTATAATTATAATTCTGATATTGAGCTTGGGCTGCCTCTGGATTCGTGCGAAGATATTCTGCTAGCGTATTTGCATAAAATCAAGCACGCAGGAAAGCCATCTTAGATTCAATTATTCAAACTCAACTCTTTTAGCGACTCTGGCATTAATCGTTTTCTCCGTTCTTGATAATGATGTTGGATACAACGAAACGTCGAATAACGTTACTCTCGTGAGTATTGTTTTCGAAACTAACTTTTATTCTAAGCAAATTTCTGGCCCTAACATTTAACAGCATGTCAATCGCTTTAATGCGATTTGCTATTACCCGCCATTACTGGATTCCTATCCTCGATAATTTGGGCGAAGTTTTCCTTTGATAGTTTTCACATCACAACAAAGTTCTACCTTTTTTAAACCTGGTCGAGGTCAATTTTCATAGGACATTTTGACTTTCCTGCGGAAATTTTGCCTGTGTTTCCAAGTTGCAAAACTTTCTTTACTGAGTTCTTTGACCAGTCACTGGGCTCTTGACTCTGATCACGTTCGCTGGTCACACAAACTCAATAACGCTATTGGTGTGTCTGTACTCTAATCACAAACTCATCTTCTCAAAGCATTAATAATTCATCAAGCAAAAACAAAGCAAATCACTACCGTGAAGGAGGTTTAGAAGTGTGATCTTAATTATCATAAAAAAAAAATTTTGTGAACTTCTGCTGTGAATTTCTCCAAGAATTATCAATAGTTTGAGAAGTTTGGAAATCGGACGAAACACTCTGCCTCGTGTTGGATATATAACTAGACCAATCAAAACGTGAGTGTTACTCTGTTCATTGTATAATATGAAGCAAATCGATGCATGACTCTCAATGTAAATTTTGATCTCAAAAGATCCATTTCAAATACAGAGGCTTCCTGCCTAAAGTCGATCTCTAGTGGGGTTGTGCAAATGTTCCTTAACTCACGTAATGTTACCAAAACCAGACCTGATAAATCCCGTTCTTCAACGAACAATTGAACTTTCACCTTAACCTTATTCCACTGTTAAACGTTGTAATATCGATATTTTTAAGTTTGTCATTTCACAGTTTTAATTTACCTGCTAACCTTACCTTTTCTTTTCTTTCATCACTGTTTGAATTTTTATCACAACCATAACTCAATAATAGAACTCAAGTGTGAAAAACTTTCTCTGGGGAGTGGTGTGCGTGTTTCTCCTTCACACTGTAACTCGTCCAATCAAGATTATGGCTCAACTTGTTTCTTTTCCTGCGCTCATGATCATCAACTAAGCGGTCCTTCGTCTATTATGTGCGGAATCGAGGGAGCCTGGAGCGATGATGTTAACAAAGTCTACTGTAATGGTTTGTATTAAAAGTTTGATCTGTATTGTTGGACAACTTTATCATAACTATGTAGTGTTGTCAGTCATTTTGGGGTTTCATTACCAATAAGTCTTTTGGGGTACGTACAAAAATAGTTGCTGCTCTTTAACCGTAATGCAGCCAACAAGAAACAGCTCGAAACTGAGAAAGGCTCTTAAACGTGTTATGGTGAAAAATGAAAAGCATTAAGCTAATGTAAAACTGTTTTGGTGAAAAAAAAAAGTTAAGTTCACACAAGACTTAACGGATATTTCCAAAAGAAATTACCCAGAAATAGCCGCCTCGTTGATACTTAAAAGTGTGTGACCATTAGTTAATAAGTGGCAATCTTTTTCATGCTTTTATTTATTGAGGCTTCACATTGCATAAAAGTCTGTTATCTGATTACAATTCAAGAAAGAATTTGTTATAATTAAATAGAATACAAAGACATAGAACACGAAAGTAAACACATAAAACAAATAAATAAAAAGCCACCCTTCTTTATGGTTTTAAAGCATCGAGGGACATAGAAGGCATTAAACAGCTGAAAGAAATGTCGAGAAGGTTACGGAGTTCTTTAAAGGGGAGGTATCATGGGGTTTTTGATATCTTTTGTTAAAAATGATGAAATAAGACCTTCAAATCACCTGCCAAATAATTCTAGAATGACGAGAGGAACGAAATCAACGCAATTCTTGAGAGAAACAACTTGTGATCTGTTCTAGCGCATTTTGGAAACAAAAATGCGAGAACTTGAAAAACATTAGCCTAATATTTTTCAAGTTTCAATCCAAACCGGCCTACCCTGTCTCTGGGCAGAGGCACTAATCGACAGTTTTATTGCACTGGGGTGATAATTTTTAACAAACTTGACAATTATTTCGTTGTTTCTGCTGACAGTCAAACAGTTTTGGGTTTTGAAATGACAGCAAATTTTCGTGATACTTCCCCTTTAAGTTACTAGATACATTTAAGTTACATCTAGAAAGCAAAGATACATTTGTTTTTGAAAGACGCTTATGGTAATCTCATTGATTCCTAGTAGAACAGGATTTCATTGAGTGCAATTTATGACTCAGTTGAAGCTGTCATCATCTCTTCTTCAACCGCGGTCTTGTTCATTAAACTTTCTCAGGTTTCTTCTCAGTCAAAGCTTAGTATTCCACCAGTGAAGAAGGTGCAGGCTATGTTTGCGTGTGACGATGCCATGCACAATTTAGTGACACAAGGCAATTTTATGTGGTATTCTTTCGGAGAAGGTCCCTCGAGCTCAGATTGTTTATGGAATATAGTGTATATAGAGGATATTACACGGCGGCGCAAAGATATGGATTTTATTTTCGAGTGGTAAAAACAATACTTTACGAACAAGCGCAGCTGGTGAGTAATATATTGTTTTTAACACGAAAAATAAAATTCATATCTTCAAGCCACCGTGTAATTTTCTTTTTATTATATGGACAATAAACATACGTGATGGAGGTTGAAAAGTTGGATTTAATACAAATTCTGGGCATTTTACAAAATCTGAGCTTAATACAAAATACTCGGTGCCCAAGGTATAAAAATATTTAAACAGTCAAAATACAAGTGAATGGGACAAAATGCATGTGAACTGGTTTACTTTAGTAATGAAAATTCCATTACTGACTCTGACTTGAATCATCAGATACGGTTATTTTCAGTCTCTTTTTACTACGAATCCGTGAAGTGCTATTCAGCACGACCGGAATAAACTTGAACATTTACCGTCCCGATTTTGCAGTTTTGAAATACAGCTATTTCAATTAACGTTGTCGGATCAAAGTATAAAGCTTTAAGACCAGACCTCAAGATTCTGAGCATTTTTTTATGAATAAGTTCGCCAAAATTAGCTATGCCTCGTTTGTCCAGTGAAGATATACGATGGCAAGCCATTTGGATGAAAGAAATGTAAGGATATAAAATGGATGAGGTATCAGCCTCTTTGAAGATGCCTTTAAGCTTTTAGCTTTGATCCGACAATGTTAATTGAAATAAATGAAAAGGGTAAAAAGCGTGCGAACTCAGTCTCCTCTTCTATGGAGACAGTTGACAAGGTTTTTGAGGTGCTATCAGTGTTAGACAACACAGCAGAAATTTGTTGTTGTTTCTTTTTGGATAAGGTTGAGTTGTTGTTCAACGAGTTGACGTTATTATGTCCAGTAGTCTGAATGATTCCGTTTGGTGGTACATCATTATCCGCAAGCTTCTGAACCGAATGCTTTCTGGTGCTGTGATTCACGAGTTTTGTGTCCGTTTTTAGTCCTGAGTCTTTTATCATGTTCTTGAGTATGCTTCTTAGAGAATTGACTCCTAGCGGGGAGCATTTAAACCGCTCTTGACCTGGTTTCGGGCCTCCGATATTAACAGCAAGATAGAAAGGAGATTCGTCGGTCATCATGTCTGCGGGGCAGTGATTTTTGTAGGCCAAGTAATTATTAATAGGACAACGATCTGGGTTGTTAATGTTTTCGTACATTTGAGGTTTTTCTCCCTCAAATGTCGAGAGTTTTCACCAGTGCGCGTTTTCGTTTTCCTTTCCTTACTGAACTCGACGAAGAGGTTTCCCTCTGAATCAGTCTTCAACTGCAAATCACCCCAACAAAGACCTCTCTGTTCTTTACCAGGCCTCATCCCAAAGTAAATAGAGTTGTTCCACCATAGAGCATTAAGCAGAGCTATAGGAGAGTCAATTCCTAAGACTCTGCAGCTGTAAAACGTTGCGATATCTTCATCTGAGAGCGGATCCGATGCATTGGGTCGGTTTCCTTTGCCGATAGATTTTAACTGCTTTTGTTTCTTCTTTAAAATATCTTGTACTTCGTGAAATTCCTTTTCGTTAAGAACAGAGAATCCATAGTTAGAGCGGTCGATACTTTGGAGAAAAGCTCTGATAGATGAGGGCTCATATTCGTCGCCGTTGTTTCTTCTTCTTTTATTTTTATTTTTTTTTTTTTCAATCAGCAAGCACAAACATTGTGATGATTACTTGTAGTTTTACGGGGGTAATATTCTCTATTTCTCTTTTCTCGTCGCAAGTTTCGATAAATTCCCTGAAAATCTTTAGATCATAGAGCGTTTTCTTTTAAGTTATTATTTAACAATTATTCGCCGAAGGCGGAGTAAATATTGGTGAATATTCCCCGAGACGAAGTCGAGGGGAATATTCACCAATATTTACTGAGCCTGAGGCGAATAATTGTTTTAGTATAATTAGCCAGGTGATTATCAGAGAAAAACAAGTACCGTCCGAAAAATGTCAGTTTGGTTTGTTTGTTTCAAATCGTCACGCGTCAATGAACAGAGACGCGCAGTCTGCCGATCACATGATGCTCAATCGAAATCACATGCGCAATCGATAAACTGCACACGGCCTCAAGCAGAATGTCAGTATTCTTTAACTGCCGTTTCATTGAGACGAAGCACTGACTTCTGTGAATGAATGTTGGGTTTCTCCGACCCGTTTACCAAAATAGATGGAGATGAACCAGGCTGTTTAGTGTAAAACTCGAGCCGGGATCACAAGTGTTAGCGATAGCATTTTATTGCACAATTTCTTGTTGACATGATGGCTTCGCCGGTTAACGGACGTTTATAAATTGCCCTGGGAGATAAGCTGCTTCAGGTAGGAATTAAGTCATTTGTTGGCTTCACTAAACAAGTACACGGTTGTCGCAGATGAAAATATTTTGTTGTGAGGCGCTGACTTTAGATAGTGGTCGAGAGCCGCTCGAACCGACAACAAACTAGTTTTCAGATTATAAAAACTGTTTTCTTTTCTCGTCACTGAAACGTAAAACTTACAGAGACATTTATCCATGTTGTTTACTTCCATGCTTTCAAATTCTGTCTTTTGTTTGTGAAATCATTCTGTTAATAAAGAAAATCTTGCTCGAATTTAACTTAATTTGTTGTCTGCATTTTAAGTCATCGAGATCGACAACATGCAAATTACAAGGGTTTTTATTACAATTAGCAAAATTTTCATCTCTTGCCTTCGAAAAGGATCACCTCGGACTTAGCTGCATCTTAAGTACCTTTCGGAATTGCATTTTCTTTCATCCTATTTACTTCTTTTTCAGAAATGTCAACAAATAGCTAAGCGGCCATTTTGAAAGTTAGTGCTCCCGCTATAATCACCTCGCGCGAGGTGATTATAGCAGGATATGACGCAATCCTCGACCAATCAGATCAACAGAATCTCTATAATCACCTGAGTAATTATACTAATATTACTTATAAGCGGAGCCCAAGGTATAAAATAGGATTTCTTCGTAAGTCTCAAATGGCAAATAGGGGTCTATTGCGCGTGCACTACGTATTGGGGAGTCTGGGCCTGTTACTTAATCTCTCCTGTATCTGTCGAGGGATCGCGAAAGTGACACAGTTTAAGCTGTCGTTCTGTTAAATGGTATGGGTGCGTATTAATACTCATAAACTTCGCAGGTAATATTTTTGATATGGAAGAAACTGCTGTTCTCGAGTGGCGGTGATAATTTTCCGGAAAGTAAAGGATGATTTCAGTCATTGCGAAATGTGATGCGTCAGGAGCTTAAGGGTGTTGAGGGATTCGACTAAGTTACTTGTATCAGTGGACGGAATTAAAAATCTACAGTGTTGTCTAGCTGGGCGACATGTTAAATGCGACAGTGTGTCAATAAAACAGTAGCAAGCAATTGTTTACGACTTGAAACCGTTAGGGGAATAATTTAATGCCTTTGTTTTGGTGGCAGAGATGACCACTTGACTATGTTTACACTTTATTTGCCGCTCGCTGTTTTCAGTTTCTCAGAAGTAATGCGTTAGCATCAAAGGTGATATTTTTTTGCACTATTCTTGTCTATGTACTCAATTTAAGGAAACGAAGCCGCGAATCTCACGTTTGCTCTCTAAAAACAGCGAGCGAGCACGTAACAGTCAAATATGGAATGAACGGGACGCTTTTGCCTGTTTTGGTGAATTCAGGCTAGTTATATCACATCCAGGGATACCCATGCACAACACAAGCGGTAAAATAAGTTGAAAAACCGAATGAATCTGTGAGACAAAATGCGATTGAAAGCGTGATTTCTGGAGTGATAATGATTTAACGATCAAGACACTGTTTGTTTACCTTGCGGTTTGAAGAGACATCTCATTGGTGACGTAAGGGTGCGGTTTTTTTTTGGGAGAATCCGAAAACGGATTTGTGATCTCATGTCATTCGGATCATGCCGCATCAAAGGAACCGACGAATCCTTGTTCAGAGTGGATTCGTCGGTTCCTTTGATGAGGCATGATTCGAATGAGCTGAGATCACAAATCCGTTTTCGGATTCTCCCAAAAAAACGCACCCTTAAATGACGGGTTTTGACACCCAAGCAAGTCGATATTGCGTCGCTGTTTTGCATAGAAGACGTGACTTAGTTAAAGTGACAAGAAATGTCGTCTAGTACGCTCATTCCACATACAAATACATACGCCGCTCGCCGTAGACCCACACTAATATATATATTTAGCCAAGCCTAAAAGCGGAGCTCCACAATTCCTTTTAAATAGCATTTATATACATGCTACTCTGCTTATTGTATAAACGTAATAACGTTACAAATTCTTCATCCATTGTTGAGTTATATATATATATTTTAAGTGCATATAAAGCAAACTTTTAACGCGTCAGCGGAAAATGTTTTGAGCCATAAGCTGTTCTTGTTGATCGTGCAAGATCACATTGCTGAATTCCGATGACGTGCGAGACCATAAAACACTTGTAGATGAAAAAATTACGCTCTCTCAAATATTTCTCCTGTGGAAACTATTAATGCATTTGTGTAACGTTTAAATTGCGTTCAATGAAGAAAATTTGGCGACCAAGTAATGTTTATGCGCGTGCAACTTGGCCGCTCGGATAAAAATAAAATTTTTCTTTCAAAATTTTATATTACTCTTTATGCGCTGGGAATGAATTACACAAGTCAAGCACAAAATGTTCAAAACAATTAATGACTCTAGGAATATTTCTCCTAAAGAAATAATATTAGTCTCTAACTAAAATTTAAGAAAAAAAAAAAAACAGGCAAAATAATGTTTGGTTGTGGCCTGGAGCGCGTTTACAAAACTTATGCGCTGTGAATTGCGAACGAATTACACAAGTCCAGCACAAAATGTTCAAAATTATCGCGATCCTGGGGAATTTTCCCATTGCGCTAAGACGACGTTATTTTGCGATAATGTCGTCTCAAAATGACGGTTTTTAATTGACTCAAAAACTGTCTTGTAAGCATGACAGCACGGCACTTAAATGGGTTCGTCGCGCACAGATCAAAATTTTACTTCTGTGAATGAACATGCGACGTTGGATGGTGTTGTTTATTTCTTTTCATTTGAGTTTACAAAGCCTCTGACACTGTTCAAGGACCACTTATAATATATATATTTTTTGTGGTGAACATGTACCATGGTACAGCGGATACAACGTTTTTCTTGAAGGTAAGCGAAGAAGAGTGATTACAAATTCGATGAAGGGAAATTTACTTAAAAGACTTTCTTAAGTATGAAAGCGGCCAAGGTAAATAACAATGAGCTTAAATTCCAATAAATTATGGCATTTTCAAAGCAAAAGGATCTGTTTCTTTTCTAATGTCTCTTATCTCTAGAAAAAAATTGCTCCAAGAGCGCTGCTGCGTTCTCTTTCATGACTCAGGTTTGTCAATTTGATCTTCTTGTCGTAGCGCCGAACGGCAGACTCGGTAATTTTTACAGTATTCTTCGCCGCTTGGTTTCTTTTAAATTTCTAAATCTCCACGGCATGTAAGCTAGGATAACAATGCTCTGTTTTCGTTTTTGGGTACTAGTATGGTTGCCCTTTTTATTCTTGCTTCTGGTCGTGAGGTTTATTCATCACTGTTTTCAGATTGTTGTTTTTGTCTCGGCGGTAACAAATTTTCAATAAAATTTGCTGGTAAAATGTTTAAACCTACTAGCTCGTCTATTTCTCTTACAGAAATAATTCTAGTCTCTAATAAAGTAAACGTTAACAAACGGAGAATACAGAAAAAAATAATGTTTGGCTGTGGCCCGAAATATTTCAGTGAGCGCTTTAGAGCGTGTTTACAAAACTTATGCGCTGAGAATGGCGAATGAATTACACAAGTCCAGCACAAAATGTTCAAAACAATTCATAACTCAGTGAATATTTCTCCTACAGAAATAATTCTAGTCTCTTAGTAAACGTTAACAAACGGAAAATAGAGGAAAAATAATGTTTGGTTGTGGCCCGAAATATTTCAGTGAGCGCTTTAATTTAAAATTAGAGCTTGTTTACAAACTTAAGCGCTGCGAATGGCGAATGAATTAGAGAAGTCCAACACAAAATGTTCAAAAGAATTCATAACTCTGTGAATATTTCTCTCATGATAATAATTCTAGTCTCTAAGTAAACATTAACAAACGGAGAATACAGGAATAATAATGTTTGGTTGTGGCCCGAAATATTTCAGATTAGGGCGTGTTTACAAAACTTATGCGCTGTGAATTGCGATTGAAATACACAAGTCCAACACAAAATGTTCAACTCTGTGAATATTTCTTCTACAGAAATAATTCGAGTCTCTTAGTAAACGTTAACAAAAGGAGAATACAGGAAAAATATGGCTTGGTTGTGGCCCGAAATATTTCAGTGAGCGCTTAAAATTAAAACTTATGAGCTGAGAATGGCTAATGAATTGGAGAAGTCCAACACAAAATGTTCAAAACAATTCATAACTCTGTGAATATTCTCTCTCGGAAATAATTCTAGTCTCTAAGTAAACATTAACAAACGGAGAATACAGGAATAATAATGTTTGTTTGTGGCCCGAAATATTTCAGTGAGCGCTTAAAATTAGAGCATGTTTACAAAACTTATGCGATACGAATGGCGAAAATGTTCAAAACAACACATAACTCTGTAAATATTTCTCCTACACAAATAATT
This sequence comes from Pavona decussata, assembly GCF_977016875.1. NCBI lineage: Eukaryota > Metazoa > Cnidaria > Anthozoa > Scleractinia > Agariciidae > Pavona > Pavona decussata. The sequence continues at coordinate 788,785 of NW_028145762.1, read as the reverse complement.
CAAGTCTTTAAGTGAACGTTAACAAAAGGAGAATACAGGAAAAATAATGTTTGGTTGTGGTACGAAATATTTAAACGGTTACTGCGTGTTTACAAATGTGCCCTGCAAATGAATTACACAAGTCCAACACAAAACGTAACTCTGTGAATAGCTCTGTGAATGTTCAAGGTTAATCTATCCACAAATATTTGTCGTATGGCAACAATTGAAGTATTTGTGTATAATCTGAAGTATGTTAAATATGGAAAATTACCGAGAGTTGCCTGCAAAAATACATTTAATTTCTATGCGACTTGCGCATTGCTTACTCACCCAGCTCACCACATGTTTGTTTCAACTTACATTTCGCCTGTTTGTTCGTCGCTGTCGGGTTTCAAATTTGCTTATTAGTCGCCTGCTTTCTCGACATATGTAGTTTGACAACATATTCAACGAAAACAGGAAATTATTGCTCTTCAAAATTCTCGTTTGTTTTTCTTAAAGAAGTAAGCGATCCCGCTTCCCGCTGAAATAAAACGCGGGTTGCCTCACAGGTTGAGTGGGGCATTTTACAATGGCTTACATAGAGGGGCGGACGTACGACGGACGGTCGGACAGTGACGTCATAACCAGAATTTTTCGCTTTCATGGGTATACCAAAATCTTTTATCAATGGGGCTCCGCGCGCGCGCGCCACCGGCGCGCGGAGTTCCGCTAAAATGATGTTGAGCGCTTTCGGAACGGATCGGTGCGCGAACTCAAAGTAAAACCAAGAGACAATCAATAATACGAAATGGAAGAATGGAGAGATTGTCAACAAAGCAAAATGGAAAGCAGTTGCTCCATTTTCGTACCTTTTGTGGTAAATGCAGTGATTTTTATTATTGTTGTGCTAATTTATACTCCTTTTTTGTATATAATCGTGTAGTTTGGCATGTTTCACAAGTGCAATGTTCGCGATTGTGTATCATCAGCAAAATCTTTCGTAATTGTGTTTGATGATTGTAGTGATGTGTTGGAGAAAACTGTGAAGGTTACTGTGCCTACTCTACTAAAGGAAAATGGTGTTCCAGTGAGAATAAACGTAATTTTAGTGAGATTTCCTGAAGCAAATTTAATTTTTAGCAAAAATGATCGTGTTGGATTTCACAGGTGTGTGTTTCGACGCGATTGTGCGCCCAGATCGTGTTACCAGTGAAAAAGCTGAAACGTCTGCCACAGAAAGTCCAGAAAATAAGGGTTGTACGGTGGAAAGTTATCCACACAAATACTCATCTTTCGTCAAAATTCATCATTACCACTGGAACCACAAATACTCCTTTGTCGCCAAAATTCATCATTATCTTGGATGCACTTCCTGGTTACAAAATCCGACATGTTTAGTTAGGGAGTAAGGTTTTATTTTGTTTATTCATCCTTTGCTTGACAGTTTCGGTTGAACTACATCACGTTTATTGGCAAAAACAAAGTGATGCCTTAGCCCATCAGCGAGTCTTTTTCGTTTACCTGTCATCAAAGACTGAACTAACGTCCATGCTCAGACACTCCTAATGCAGCGACGCTCAAGTATACGCTTCCAAAGCGTCTTGTTTTATTCCGAACAGCAAACTAAGTTCATTCAATAAATAAGGCGAGAATTGTGACGTCATTGGCCGATATGTCACTCGCGAGAGTGACATAGGAAATACGTCACTTGGGTCCCGGATGTAGTGGTTCATGGATTCTACGAGTGTTTTATTTTTCAGTAAAACGCTCCTGTCCATATAATAGAGTATATCTCCGAAGAGGGCATCTAGGTGTTGCAGGATATTTTTCTGTAGCATGCCACTGGTTAAGGGTTTGTGAGTATTTTTTGGGTTGTTAGCTCTTCCCGCTAGAGGCAGTTATATGCTGGCCAGTTTTTTAAGGTCGCACAAAGCAAGGGCTTTGTTGAATGCTTTTATTGCATTTAAGTATCGGTTGACAAATCCTCGGGTTGATGTTCATGTTCGTAATCGAGTCCTTAACTGTACATCAGTCGACAATTATTGCAAAATTCTGCTTTCATTGAGGTTGTAAAAGAGATTTTCTGTTATAATCGGGACCGAAATTTCAGTATCCAGATTTTCTACGTGCCATCGGAACAAAATGCAGCTGATGAGCCTTACAGAGATGTTCTGACTTGTACTGTTTGCTTTCTCATAAAGTGTGGCTGTGCTTAGAACGCTTTTTCGGCCCCCCATAATTGTTAAATATGATGCAATTTTCGACCAACCAGATCAAAAGAATCTATATAATCACCTGAGTAATTATACTAATAACATAATACAAATCTGCCTTTTATATTTTCGGAACAGAATTAAATAATGAGCAAGAATCCGTGTCTTATCATGTGATTTTCGATTTGAGTTTAATAGACCTTGCAGATAATCTAATCTCTAAATGTAAAAAAAGAATGGCAGGTTGGGTGAGTGATGAGGGCGAAAGCTTCTAGTGGGCTGTAGCATCATTTCATTTTTTGCATTTTCAGTTCTTGCATTTCAAGTCATTTCTGAGTGATTGTAAAGTATTTTTTTAACAACGTTTTGGGCTTTTATTTGTTGTTTTAATAACTACAAGGGGGAGTTTCAGGCTCCAACAAAAGCTTACTTTGTCACATAAGCTTAAAACTTTGGCAGAACACAACAAAATTTGTCAAAAGAAGCTTTGCTTCTAAGTTTCCAATAGGAAATAACAGAATTTATAACATAAGTACGTAGATTATGATCATCCGGGTGAGTGTAGTCCTGAGAAGGACTGTTTGTGGTGACTTTGACTGACGTTTCGACAACCTGAGCGGAAGTCATCTTCAGAGTCAAGTGAATTGTGGAACGTCAGTAGGTGGTATATATACGTCTCTGGTTGTTAACCTGATTGGTCAACGAAGTCCAGATGTTATTGGTCGTTTGTCAGTAAGCCGTGATGTTATTGGCTGTGAAGACTGTAAAAAGTGATTGGTGCGTTTCGATCCGTCTTTTGTTAGTCAAAAAGTCCGTGGGTCTATTGTTTGTTTGTTTCGTTGTTATTGTCAATAAGTCGTTTGTATGGTGCAGGTAGTTGTAGGCAACGGTTGAGTGGCGTTTGTTCTAAGTTAGTAAACCAGCTTTCCAGAGTGAGTCGTTGATAGTAATTTGTACAGTAGGTAATGCACTTGGCAGAGTCCCAGTCGATTCTGTGGTTCGTTTGTAAATGGTGCTCAGCAATGTGATTGTTGATATCACCATTTCTAGTTGCTCGTTGCTCGACCAATAACATCTGGACTTCGTTGACCAATCAGGTTAACAACCAGAGACGTATATATACCACCTACTGACGTTCAATTCACAATTCAATTCACGCACAATTCACTTGACTCTGAAGATGACTTCCGCTCAGGTTGTCGAAACGTCAGTCAAAGTCACCACAAACAGTCCTTCTCAGGACTACACTCACCCGGATGATCATAATCTACGTACTTATGACATGACTCCTGGGTTCAAACCATTTACAAGAATTTATAACATAGCTTTTAAATTCGTGTAATCAAATGCAATTGTGCGTGCGTCGCTGATAATGTCATCAAACAAATGCCTCGAGAGAAAAATTTAAACAACCACGTTGAAAATGTTAAAAAAAAAAAAAAAAAAAACAATTAGTCCATGGGTCAGCGTGCGTTCAGCGAGAAATGAAGCACTCGGGATGCTTAAAGAGCACTTAAGAGCCACAGTCTGTAAATATCGAGAATCCGGCGTCAGTCGTGAAATTTTCAATTTCTTCATATTCTGCCCAAATAACTTCTATAGTGAGTTATTTTCGAAAACACCATTCAGAGGACGTGAAGCGCTTTAGTTTTTTCGAAATCTAAGAAAGTTCGAAAAACGCTATTTTGGCCTTCCGGCGGCGTCGAAACTACAATAAAATTATGCATTTTCTTTTCGCTCGTCCAGATCAACGCAATAACATCTATCGATGTACTTTGGTGAACTCATAACAGATCTCTTGATCTCCCTGAATCACTAAATTATTTTGAGAAAGCTGTTGAAAACTGCTTGTTTTTGGCTGTTACAATTACCCTAGTTGCAGCGCTTTCGCGGATAAGGTAATTTTAGCTAACTTTAACAGCAACGAAAGCCCACTGGTACATGTAATTTGAAGTTGAAACTAATATGGTCTTAAAGCCCATTCTTTATAGTTTGTTGTATAAAAATTGCTAAGGCGGCCCGATAAAAGTGTCTCGTCGAGAGACGGAAACGTGAAGTGTACTTTCTGGGATTTCGACCTTTCACGAAGCGAAAATGAAGCAAGCATCCCTATTTCGAACAGAACTGCACACTGTAAAATCTACCAATGGAAACCTGTTTCGAAATCTTGGATGCATCAAAACAGTACTCAAAGCTACAATCCCTTTTGATTGAAAATATTATTATGTTAGCGCGTGTGGAAAACAGGAGAAGTGTAGTTCAAGCCGTGAAATATGTAATTCAACGCCGCGCCGAGCAGATATCTACGGTACCACGCACGTGTACACGACGCAAGATTGCTATTTCGTTCCGCTATTATTTTACCGTTAAAACTAAAAAGAAGATCCTCAACATGCATGTTGTGGTCTCCCTTCGTTCATTCTTATCTGGAGATTTTTAAGCTCTGAAGAGAACACGCCACACGCAAAAGCAAAACAAAACCAAACAAACAAACGACGTTCTGGAACGTTTTGTAGAGGGAGGAATCTGGATCATATGGCGTGATTGATCAACTATAAAAGTAACTTTTGTACTTGACGAAAGATTATTGCAATACTCCAGTGTAAATTTTATCACAGCCTTTGGAGTAAACAAGTCTACCTGTTTGCTAACTATACATATATATAGAAGCAAGTTTGTCATACATAACTATAGAAGCAAGGGATTCACTACATTTTCTCAAGGATTGCAAAAAGACCGGTAAGGTTGACATTGTTTTGTTTACAACTACAAACTAAGTAATAAAGCTTGTTAACAGTTGCTTTCCCGCGGTACTTTGACATTGCTGAAAGTTTGTTTTTATTTTGTCTACAAAATCATTTGATGTACATTATACCTTACCACTGGAATATAAAATACATGTGCAGTTGTCTTAATCAACTGAATACTAAATCGGGCCTGCATTTGTAGCTATTTTTTCTTGGAATTTGATCGCCCTGTTTGTTTTGTTTTTTTTTTTGTTTGTTTGTTTTTTTTGCGTGTGGCGTGTTCTCTTCAGAGCTTAAAAATCTCCAGATAAGAATGAACGAAGGGAGACCACAATATGCATGTTGAGGATCTTCTTTTTAGTTTTAACGGTAAAATAATAGCGGAACGAAATAGCAATCTTGCGTCGTGTACACGTGTGTGGTACCGTAGATATCTGCTCGGCGCGGCGTTGAATTACATATTTCACGGCTTGAACTACACTTCTCCTGTTTTCCACAGGTGTTAAAATAATAATATTTCCAATCAAAAGGGATTGTAGCTTTGAGTACAAGACTGTTTTGATGCATCCAGGAGTTCGTAAAAGGTTTCCATTGGTAGATTTTACAATGTGCGGTTCTGTTCGAAATAGGGATGCTTGCTTCATGTTCGCTTCGTGAAAGGTCGAAATCCCAGAAAGTACACTTCACGTTTCCGTCTCTCGACGGGACACTTTTATCGGGCCGCCTTAGCAATTTTTATACAACAAACTATAAAGAATGGGCTTTAAGACCATACTAGTTTCAACTTCAAATTACATGTACCAGTGGGCTTTCGATGTATTTATGCTCGTTGTGTCGGAATGGAGATTATGTATCATGTGAACCGCATTGAGGCGTGTTCATCACGCCTATTGTTTTGGTTTTGTATAAATTGTCTCTCCACGTGTTCTGCTCTCACTTTAGGTCTTTTCAGTGCCTTCAATCGATCGTCGCTTAGTTTTTGCTCGTATATTATGTCCGACAAAGAAGGCGAGGTAGATCCGAAATTAATCTCTGGTGGGTCCTTCGACGACTTGAGGGCTTATTTTGATCAGAAATTTTCCCATCTGAAGCTCGAGCTTTCGGACGATCAGGTTAAGTCGTCCTCATCCTTGGTAAAGAAACTGAAGTCAGAGACGAACTTAACATTTAAGTTTAGCGGGAATAAGAAGCAATTTGAGTTCAACAACGAGACCTTGGAACAGATTACGCGAGTCTTTCCTTTGTGGATTCAATGAAGTCCTTGGTCGACCTCGAAAACTCCGAGAATCACCAAGTGTCTGCCTTGATTCTTAAACTTGACGATTCCCTCAACTCAGCCTCAAAGGCGATCAAGCGAAGGAACAAGCTCATCAGAATCGCGGATAAATCCGAGGCAGGCTGGGGTGCAGTTGATGAATATCTCTCTGACGAAGTCGCTTCAGGTTCCGAAGACGAGAAGAAGATCCGTGCTGCTGAGCAGCGAGCACTGAAAAAGAAAAAGAATGCCCGCATTGCGAAGTCGGGACAAAAGGTAAGTATTTTTATTTGTTTCCTTTTCCCGTTCTTTATGTCCTTTAGCGTTGGAGGTTCGTATTTGATGGCACTGCTCGACCTATTCCTCCAATCCAACAATAAATTTATTATTGTGTATTTGCTTGTGTTTGATGTTTCATTACAGAGTTTAGAGCATAAATAAGTTATTTTCGGTACGCAGTTTAGAAAATAAATGTATTTATGCTCGTTGCGTCGGAATGGAGATTATGTATCACGCCTATTGTTTTGGTTTTGTATAAATTGTCTCTCCACGTGTTCTGCTCTCACTTTAGGTCTTTTCAGTGCCTTCAATCGATCGTCGCTTAGTTTCAGCCTTTTTCCTTCATTTTTTATAGGTTGTTCAGCGCCCGGGGCCCTCATCTGGCTTTTATTCTACTGTTTCTTCCATTACTCCGCGAAATTTCAACAATTTTCGTCCTCAAGCGTCAAAGATCGCCTTCGATAAATTTCGTTACGACATCTGCTTCGCCTGCGGAAAGACAGGCCATTGGCGAGCAAACTGCCCAAACGCATACTTTACAGCCGGCGCCGGATCGACCTACAAACAACGGCAAAGTTATCAAAGCAAAGAGAGTGCCTCTTCTGGGCAGCAGTGATGCGATTTCTGTTCATAACGTGGTTAATGATACTCTGGAAGGTATTTCAGACGTGTGTTCTGTTATTGAAGAGTGTTATGAATTTGAGAATTCACCTACTAGTGTTCAAGCAGTCAAGGGTAGGCTCAGATCTAATTTTAGTTTTTGGTTGCATACTTTAGGCGCAAATGATTTCATTCTCCAGGTCATTGACAAGGGTTATACCATTCCTTTTTATTACAGTTCCCCAGATTGCATTTTTTGACAATAACCATTCAGCCCTTGCGCACTCTGATTTCGTTTTAGAGGCTATTCAGGAGCTTCTTCTGTCAGGTTCAGTTGTTCAGGTATCTACCCCTCCTCATGTTGTAAACCCTTTGTCTGTTTCCATACAGAGTTGCGATAAAAAGAGGTTAATCCTGGACCTCAGACACGTGAATAAACACATCTGGAAGGAGAAATTTAAATTTGAGGACATTAGAAATGCCTCTGTTTATCTTCCTTTCGATCATTTCATCTTTAAATTTGATCTTAAATCTGGCTACCACCATATTGATATTTTGCATGAACATCAAACTTTCTTAGGTTTTTCCTGGGTTGTTAATGGGGTAAGGAAGTTTTTTGTGTTTACGGTTCTCCCTTTTGGGTTATCTTCTGCCCCATACATTTTTACTAAGGTTGTCCGTGTTCTTGTTAGGTATTGGAGAAGTCATGCTATAAGAATTACAGTTTATCTTGACGATGGGCTCGGTTCTGCCCGTGATTTCGCTTGTTGTGAAGCTGCTTCAGCATTTGTTAGGACTTCGCTTCAGCTCTCCGGTTTCCTTCCCAATGACAGTAAATCCATTTGGCAGCCAACTTCTTGCTTAGTGTGGTTGGGTTATTGTATTGATTTATCCATTCATACCATCACTATACCTTCCGAAAGAATTCTCAGTGCTGTACTAGTAATTGATTCAATTCGTTCCCAGTATCCTTTCAGTACCGCTAGGAAATTGGCCCAGTTTGTTGGTAAGATTATCTCAATGAGTTTCGTTTTTGGTAATATCACTCGTACCATGACAAGGTATTCCCATTTTGATATTTTGAGAAGTCCTACGTGGGATGTGAAGATCTCCCTGTCGGGTTCAACTCTTAACGAACTTAGTTTTTGGAAAGAGAATATTTCTTTCCTTAACAGCAGGCGCCTTCTGTCTGTAAAGCCTCAATATACCCGTGTATGTTATTCAGATGCGAGTTCTACGGGTTGTGCCAGTTACGTCTTAGATTTTCATAACACCTTTGCCCACAAGATGTGGAGCGTTGAGGAAGCTCAGAAGAGCTCTTCTTACAGGGAGTTAAAGGCTGTTTCACTCGGTTTAGAATCTTTTTTGCCCTTAGTCAAAGGGCACACTATCAAGTGGTATACTGATAATCAGAGTGTTTCTAGAATTGTCGAAGTGGGTAGCATGAAGGAAGATTTGCAACATCTAGCTTTGCGCATTTTTAGTATGTGCTTGCAAAATTGCATCACATTGGAAGTTGAATGGATCCCGAGATCGGCTAATGATAGAGCTGATTTTCTTAGTAGAATTGTGGATTATGATGATTGGCGGGTAAACAGGGACTATTTCCTTTTGGCTGAGGAGAAATGGGGTCCTCACTCAGTAGACCGTTTTGCAAATCACGAAAATACCCAGTTACCCCGCTTCAACAGCAGGTTTTGGTGCCCTGGAACAGAGGTGGTTGATGCCTTTTCTGTTTCTTGGGTGGGGGAAAATAATTGGCTTGTTCCACCTATTTTTCTCATTCCCCGGGTCATCAATCACATTGTCGCACTTAACGGTTGTGCTACACTTGTTGTTCCACATTGGCCTTCCGCTCCATTTTGGCCACTCATTTTTACGGATGAGGGCATGTCTCCCATTTTTTCTGATTTTTTCGAGATCCCTATGGGTACCGATGTTTTCGTTTTGGGTAATTATAAGAATGCCCTTTTTGGATCACAAAATTTCTGTTCAGGGGTTCTGTTTTTGAGGTTTTCCTAGAGAGGCCTTATTTTGTAGAATTTGTTATGCTCATTCCGCATGGTTTTTAGTGTTGTGGGATGCACTTGGATCCCCCCTGTTTTTTCGTTGACCACTTGGTCTTTTTTCATAATGCTGGGACCACTTGGACCCAACCTTATTTTGCCACTTGGGCCTTTTTGTTTGGCAATGTTTTTGCTGCTTGTGAGACCACTTGGACCCAACCTTATTTTGCCACTTGGGCCTTTTTTGTTGGCAATGTTTTTTGCTGCTTGTGGGACCACTTGGCCCCTATATTATGTTTCTGTTATTATGTTACATGTTTTCTATATTTTTCTTATTTTCTTATTTTTTTCTAATTTTCCTTCAGATGTTAAAGCAGCTGCCAGGCGGACGTATGGCGTTCAACTGTGTGAGAAGTTTTGGCTCACTGTCTTTAATTCTAGAGCTGATAACACTGTTATCAATTATTGTCAATCATTTTGTAAATTTAAGGCGTGGTGTCTGCTTAGCTCTGGGGAGTTTTCTTTTCTCCCAGCTACTTCAGTTACAGTTTCGTTGTATTTGCATTATTTACTTGAGAGTTCTTTAGGTAGCTCCACTATTCAAAACGTCTTCTACGCTATTAACTGGGTGCACAAATTAGCTGGTTTTGATAATCGTAATCCATGTGACGCTTTTATTGTAAAGTCTATTGTTGAGGCTTCACGTCGCGTTCCTCGTAAACCTGTTCGTAAAGCAGAGCCCATTACCCCGGAGATCCTTGGTCTAATTTGCCGGCAATATGGGGAAAGTAGTAACTTACTTGATATCAGGTTTGTCTGTATGTGTTTACTTGCTTATGCTGGGTTTTTCCGCATTTCAGAGCTTCTTAGCATTAGGAGACCTAATATTGTAACCGAAGATCGTTATCATAGGATTCTCATTGAAGTCAGCAAGACTGACAAGTATAGAGAGGGTTCCTCGGTCTATATCGCTAAGACTGGGAATGTTACTTGTCCTTATTTATATCTCATAAAGTACTTGGAAGCTGCCAGGATTCCGTCATCTTCTCAGAATTATATTTTCAGATCCTTACGATATGACAAGAATTTGAAGACCAATGTTTTGTCCTCTAAGCCTCTCACCGCCAGCAGAGCGGGGGAAATTCTGAAGGAGAAGCTAGAAGCCATCGGCTTAGACCCCCATAAGTTTAGCAATCACAGCTTTAGGTCCGGAGGGGCTACTTCCGCGGCTAATCTGGATCTCCCGGACAGGCTTTTTAAAGTTCACGGGAGGTGGAAGTCTGATTCAGCTAAAGATGGCTATGTTCACGATAAAGTTGAATCGCGTCTTATCGTTCCTTTGCATATTGGCGTGTGATTTCAGCAGTTTTTGTTACAGCTTGTTTACATTATATTCTTTTTGTGTTTTTTCTTCTATTTGGGTTTTTGTAAAGGTCGTTCGGCGGTTCGTATTTGATGGCACTGCTCGACCTATTCCTCCAATACAACAATAAATTCATTATTGTGTATTTGCTTGTGTTTGATGTTTGATTACAGAGTTTAGAGCATAAATAAGTTATTTTCGGTACGCAGTTTAGAAAATAATTGCTGTTAAAGTTAGCTAAAATTACCTTATCCGCGAAAGCGCTGCAATTAGGGTAATTGTAACAGCCAAAAACAAGCAGTTTTCAACAGCTTTCTCAAAATAATTTAGTGATTCAGGGAGATCAAGAGATCTGTTATGAGTTCACCAAAGTACATCGATAGATGTTATTGCGTTGATCTGGACGAGCGAAAAGAAAATGCATAATTTTATTGTAGTTTCGACGCCGCCGGAAGGCCAAAATAGCGTTTTTCGAACTTTCTTAGATTTCGAAAAAACTAAATCGCTTCAGATCCTTTGAATAGTATTTTCGAAAATAACTCACTATAGAGGTTATTTGGGCAGAATATGAAGAAATTGAAAATTTCACGACTGACGCCGGATTCTCGTTATTTACAGACAGTGGCTCTTAAAAAGCTACAGATGCTCTCGGCACTTTTACGCATCTTTGGTGCTTTCCAAACTTCCCGCGTGCTTCATATCTCGATGGTTTGAAATTATAGCTTAAACTTTATCGTTTGTCTCACGCTTGTGTCACTTACATGTATGCGTGGATTAAAGACTCAGCTAACAAAACATTTCCAATTCCACTAACATTTTTCTTGATAATGATAAGAGTGAAAAGTAAAGTACCTTTCTTTGAAACAAAATTTGTATTTATGTCAATATGTAGACTGTCAAGGTGCTCTTGGTATCGCAAACGGTCTGATCTCTGATGGACAAATGAGTGCCTCTTCACAATGGGATGCCAATCATGGAGCCAGTCAAGGAAGACTCCAAGCCGCTTCAGGTAAAGGAGGCTCATGGACAGCTCGCAAAAATGATATCCATCAATGGCTGCAGATTGATCTTGGAAATCAGCAAACGAAAGTGACACGTATAGCAACACAAGGAAGGAATGGTCAAAATCAGTGGGTAAAAAAGTACAGACTGCAGTATGGTGAAGATGGTGAAAATTTCAAGTTCTACAGGGAAAAATTGCAAAATTATGATAAGGTAAAAAAAAAAATGATTTCTTCATCAAAAGAATCAAAATAAATTCCTTAGTCTATTTATATCAGATTGAAAGAGACAATGGTTAAAAGCTAACTGTTTCGGGAAACACAATAATTACCTTCCTGGTCACTTAACAGGAGTCCTTAAAGATGCACCAAAATCAGTGTAGCTTAGTCAAAGTAATGGGAAGAAAGACGTTATTATTCTGCATATTTACTAAACTCCTGCTAGCCTTCCTAAATCAATCTTTAGAAAATGTGGCCATTTAATTAAGATGGACACCAGCCTATTTAGATTGCACACGAGAATTACAACTCTAGGCATTTTATACTCTGCAGCTCGAATTTGCGTTTAGCGAACGTGGCTCCTTTTGTTACTGAGCATACGTTATGTGCATCTCGAGATTTTCCGCCCCCATCGATTAAGTGCCCCCTCCTGAGTCTTAAATTTGAAATAAGCACCTCACCTCAAATACGCGTGCCCTTCAGTTAAGTGTCCCCTCCTAGGGCCCAAATTTCAAATAAGCATGGAGTTCAAGAATTTGAAGCATGTGATCATTCTATTGTTTTTGCTATCAAGAAAGCTGTAATTGTCAAGGCTTCTGCGGAAGTTCGTGACGGGAGATCATTCAAGCTATACAACAAAGAACGATTTTGTAAGGACGTGGCTGATATTCTTCGGGGTATTATCGAGTATTTTGGTGATATAAATAATGCTGTTTCTATTTGGAACAGTTTGTTAATGGATTTTGCAAAACCAACAACGGTGGAAAAGACTCGAGTGATCTCGTAGCAGAAGATGCTGTTTTGGTTTTTCTCTGCATCGACACCACTCGAGCTAAACAAGATCTTGCAGCGTAATTTTAGCATTATTTTAGACTGGTATGCCGATAAAAGATTGATCCTTAATGTTAAGAAGACCAAGATAATGCTTTCAGGAAGCATGACGATGTTATTAAAATTTGACGACTTTGACTTTTCTCCGGAGGGCGGACAAATTGATTTTGTTTCAACTTTTAAATCGGCTCGGCGTCGTACTGGACCAAAAATGGAACTGGAAAATACTTGTTAACAAATCTATGGTGGAAACTTGGCCATCGGTCCTTGGTGCTTAACCGTATTTTACAGTATCTTAGATAAAAGAACTCGCATAGCCTATTTTAATGGCTTGGTGCTTCCACAGTAAGATTATGCGGACACCACTTAGGGAGACAAGCCTCGTTTATAATCAGAGATTTGCCAAGATCGCAGGTGACAATTTCTCGTCAGCCGAGGCCCTGACATCGTTGAAATGGCATCCGTTTCATGGAAGGCGCTTTGGACATCGATGTGTTTTTGTTCAGAATGCGATAAAGGGAGATGTTCCAGAACATTTTGATATTTTTAGAACCCTTTTAAGACGATCGCATAATTATAATACTAGAAATGGCTTTCTACCAAGACTTCCCAAGCCGCGAAGGGAATGGGGAAGATGTAGTACATACTTTACAGCTTTGAACGATTGGGCTTTCCACTCTAACGAATTAAAAAGACCTTTGCCTAATGCGTTTTTTAAAAGTCTGCTGCGAAGCCATCATTATGCATTCTCGCAATGTGGGATGGCGTCCACGAATCCTTAGAGCGTAGTTTGATGCGAGTACCGCCTTTAATACGGTTACCACTATTCACTTCTGCATTCACTAGTTGGCTCACAGGAGCCTTTGATTATATCTTATTCTAAGAGAATTTTTATGTTACTTGTTTCTATTGGTTGTTTTTTTTTTTATTTTAGAGGGCCCCCCTGAAAACCACGTTTATGTGATGGAGGCCTCATCCTAAAAGATGAACTTTACTATTTATTATAATAAGCAATGCCCTTGAGATACGCGCCTCTTTCAATAAAGCTTCTCTCCTAGGGCCCAAATTTTATTTGACATAAGCACGACCCTCAAATAAGCACCCTTTCGATTAAGCATCCCTACCTAATGACGAAACTTGAAATAAGTTTTTCCTTTGAAATAAACGCTCATTAAAATTAAGCGCCTCCTCCTAAGACCCTCATTTGAAATTTAGCGTTTTCCCTCGATTCAGCGCTTTCATGAAGGTTGGCACACACGAAGGGACTAATCTCAGACACTTGTTTCAGGGACTAGTCCACTTTATGG